>NW_027497679.1:0-112570 GCF_021521415.1 Bidens hawaiensis | reverse complement strand
TTGTTTTAAAGTTGCTCTTGCTAAGTGTTATGTTTTGTAATCCGGAATTGTTGTACTTTTCTTTCCATCATGTTTAACTATGTTTATGTTTTAATGAAATTTAGGACTTTTAATTATTGTCTTAATCCTAACCCTCAAAGAAAAAAATCAGTTAAAAACGAACCAGCTCGACAAATAAACTAGCAATAAACAAAAAAGAAACTGTCTGCCTCGTGCAGCACGGGCCGTGCTTTTAAAAGCACGGTGCCGTTCTTTTGAGTCCACAACAGTTACGAGTTATTAACTAATAAAATAACTTCTTCACCCACTTAACCCTTAAAACAACTCCGTTCATCATCCCAAACCGCCGAACATTCATCAACGTCACTAATCTTTGCATCAATTCTTTGAATTCCAACCAAAGGTATGTTAATTTAACAAAACTATTGTTCGATTTCAACTTTATTAACCCGAAAATCTCACCAATTGATTGAATCGGGTTTAAACCCAAAAAATAGATGGGTTATGCAGTTGGATCTATGATAATGATTTGTTAGATAGGTTTTGTAATAATCCTTTTTGGAAGAAATCATTCGGGAGTCGGATCTTGGGTAAAATATATAAAAAAATGAAAACCCAATTGAAACAATCGGGTAGAAACGCAGGTTCGAGTCTTGGTGAGTTTGAAATTAGGATTAAAAACACGAACCGTGCTTTAAACAACATGAATCGTGGTCACCTTTTGGTCAACAGAAACTCAAAATTAGAAGGAACTGAAGAACAGCAGCACGGGCCGTGCTTTTAAAAGCACAGCGTCGTGGTTTTCTCTCTGTTCCATCGTATTAATGATTTTCGATATATTTTGACAATTATGAATACAAATTGCAGATGAACGAGTATGGGGACGATGTTCATGCATTTCTGGTCTTTCACGGGTGTGATGCAAGGAATAGGAGAGCCCAAAAAAGATTGACTTACCTCAACATACGATTTCCAGAAGCAGACTTGTATGTATGCAGGGACACACTAAGACAAGTCAATCAATGGAACTGGTACAAAACCCTTGTGAGGGGGCCATGGAAGCGAGTTTTTGGTCAAACAGGAGAGGCTGTAACAGAATTAACAAATGAATTCTTGGCTTCTTTCTCTATAAAGGCCAAGAAATTGGACATGTAGGATGAAGACACCATTGAGTTCAGTTGTGTGGGTGAATGGCACACAACTTCTGTCACCCAACTTGGGATTGATCTGGGAATATACGCAGCTGAGGAAACAGACAATGAAATCTGGTTCAGAGCAGGGACAACATTTGGAGACGAAGATGGTGATGATGATGTTGAAGCTGGAAACACAAGGTCAGAAGCATGGGAACAACTGAGCTACGGGACTGAAAACTATAATGCAAGCGTTTCAAAGACCACGACACTAGGTGACCCACTTATGAAATACATTCACCACCTGCTCAGTCACACCGCCACTGCTAGAGGTCAGAGTGAGGGGTTGTCAATTTAAGGGATCTCTGGGCACTATATTGCATGAAGAATGGCATCTCGTGCAATTACTTATTTATTATGCAAGCTGTTCACAACAAATGCGAATGCCATAGGGAACACACCGATCTCGTGCAATTACTTATTTATTATGCAAGCTGTTCACAACAAATGCGAATGCCATATTTATAAGTAGATTGCTTGAGGACAAGCAATGTTCAAGTGTAGAAATGTTTGATGTACATAAAATTATACACCTTTTTAGCATCAAATAATCTCTAAAAACTGCAACTTCTATCAAATAACATAGCACAGAAGGCTACTTATCATAATAAAATACGATTTTAGGTAAACCCAAGCCCCAAACGAAGAAACACGCGAACAGACGAAGAAAAACGGAAGAAAACACAAGAAAAGAAAAAAACACGCCCCCATGCTTCTGAACACAAGAAAAGACAAAAATCTACAAGAAAAGACAAATAATGTGAACAAAAGCACGGGACCGTGCCTCTTGACCATGGGGTCATGGTCACCCTAAAAAAAAGACAAAACGATTTTAGCACATGTCAATAAAAGCACGGGGCCGTGCCTACCTAAGCACGGGGTCGTGCTTCATCCTCCAGACTGCCTATAAATAGTGGCTCATGTTGCATTGATCAAGTGTGCCTTGAAGAGTATTCTATATGGTTTTCACTTATAAAAACACCCACTAACACTCATATTGATGATCTAGTGAAGAGTTTGAAGGCTTGGAAGTCATCATCATCAACTATCATCATCATCCACCTACCATCATCATTAAGAAGGAAGACTCATCCATATTTGGTTAGATTGTTCTAGTTTAATCATGTGTTTGTTATCATCATCCACTCTAATGGTCATAACCATGCTCAATATGAGCTAAACTCCATTTACCATCTAAAATTTATGAAGAAGCTTTGTTTTACTTGATGAATATGTAAAACATGTGGTTTAGTTTAGTAAAGTACATGGTTATCTTGCAATTATCTTTTGATGAGAAATGTTTCACCATTTTAATTCAACAATTCAAAGTTGGTGATTGTCAATTATATTGACAATTGTTCATGATCGATTCATGTTCTTGAAAGATAGAAATACTTAGATAATTTATCGAAACATAGATCCTTATATTGTACTTATAAATGATGAGATATAAGTTATGATCGATTTCTCTAGTTTTGGTAAGTCTGAAATAACATCGCTAACGCGATTGCTTAGGTTATCATGCTAGTTAAAGAAGTCATATGTTAACAGAATGTGTAATCATAACCTACTTAAATCAACCAATGGGAGGTTGTGTGACTAAACTATAACCACCCGAAGTTGTTAGAATTGGTATTTAAGAAATCGAAGTCAATACTAATCTTTCTACTTTACTAAAGTACTTGCCAACTCAAATTGAAATTCTCGTAGTAGCATGAAATTAGGAAAGGGTCGACTTTAAAATGCGCATGCTATTTTCTTTATGTCATAGGATATGCTCACTTATAAATGAGGGGCTATTCTACCATATATTATTACGGCAAATTTATTACATGTTTACTCTATAATCATCAAGGATAAATGAAGTGGATTCTTGATCTTAGATGGTAACCTTCATATAATTGAACTACTTGTTTAGAATTTCTCGTCTTTGTCACCTATATATTATATATAAGTATTTATATTTTATAAAAAGTTCAAAAATCAACCCCAATGTGATTAAAACCTCCGATTAAAGTAAGATGACGATTCATTATCAGAAACATTTGTATCCACGGAATGATACTTGGTTCTTACCAATACTATTCAACATATACGATAGGTACACTTGCCTATTTTGTGTGTGTTTAGTCTTTGTAGAAATCACTTTTTTAAATTTAAAGCAAGATCTTGTGCAAAAGCTAAATATCCAATCAATTACATTTTACAAGCTACACGCAGACAACATCAATTCTCATGGGTCCTTGTCATATTCTAATGAACCAGATCAGGGATATCAATACAACCAAGGGCAAGATTATGGTCAACATTCCGAGAGCAACCCCAAGAGGGGTGTTGAGGCGTATTTTAATAAGATCGAGGAATTGTTGACCCGACCATTAGAGAAGGATACCCAATACCAACGAGCATTAGCTGAACATGACGTTATCCTAAGAAATCAACTATATGTTCTTGTAAGTCTCCAGGATGTTGTTAAAGAAATCTCCGGAATACTAACAAAGGTGGAAGAACGGTCAAAGCAGATCTCCCAATGCGTGTACGAGTCAGATAGCGAATTTATTCGAGAAACCGAAGAGGAGAGCATGCAAATAGAGCAGCAACCGACACCTGGTTATAAGTATGATGCGGAAGGCAACTATTTGGAATACATGAATCGGTTGGGTGAGTTGTTCCCGATGTTTCCAGAAGAAGGGAAAGAGCCAATCATGGAGTATATAGATGATTCAGAAGAGAACATTTTAGATACAGAGACAAAAGTGGCTGATAAAGTCCCACCTCAGGCCACACAGGTATGCGTTGTTGATTTTGCATGTTGTTACAGTGAGTCCCATGATGAAATAGACGAAGAAGAGCAAGCTGCGTATTTTAAATCATATGTAGTGAAACCCGTCATTGAGGAAGATGTAGATTTGGGAGAGTCACTCGAGCCGATGTTTGGTTCTAATGATGTGGTTGTGAATGAATTGAGTAAGGAAGATGAATTCGTTGATCTGGAGTTGGATGGATTGTCGGAGTATGACGAGGGGGTACATTGGATGTTGATGGGGACATTGCGTTTTTTGAGTTCCTGCTTGTAGAGGACGTTGTAGATGATGATGTGGTGTTAGAGGATGCACACCACTACCGGCCCATAGGATTTGTTTTGATATTTAAACCGAAATCAGCACCACGGGAGAAGGTCGAGGATGAGAAATTACCTGAAAACCGAACTTGTGTGTATTTTAGGAGGTGGTCTACAGGAATGAAAAAGCCTTTGCAGGTCAAACACGACCAGTCTTCTCGATACTTACAACGCATTCGGCTCTTGCCAGGTAAGTTTAAATATAGGTGGTCTGGCCCGTTACTAATTTTTAATTCTAATTTAATATTTTGTGATTCCGTCATTGATATATTACTTTTTGATAAATTCCGGGTGGAACAAAACGGGTTGGACAAGGTCCAAATCAAAGAGAAGACTCCTGATTAAGTTCAAGTGTGGGGAGGTTTCTTGTAATTTCTACGTGTATCGAGTCAGTAGTTTGTAGTGTCTTTTTGTTTTGTTTGGTTTAAGTTTGTTGTAGGTTGACATGTGGGCCAACAAACAAGTGTGGGATGAGAGTAGCAGTGGATCCGTATACTTTATATTGATTTGCTCCTGATTATTCATGTCTTATATATTGCTTGGGTTGATGAAATTCTTTGAATGCATAATATCTATTAGTTTGATAAGATATATTTCGAGATATTGCTTGTTGAAATTTTGCCACTTATGTTCGTGTGTGAGAGAAGATACTATTTTTTGAGCACGTTTGGAGTTGGAGGGCAACTTTGGAAAGCAGACTTCGGCATCAAATTTCTTGCGCATATTACCAGCTAAGTCTTTTCCATTTTCTAGCTTATTTATTTTTTATTTCGTTTTTGTTTTTGCTTTTAGGTTTTTTTTTTTGTAGTCCGACTTTATTTTATTTTATTTTTATTTTTATTTTAAGTCGTCCTTATCCTTGCATTGAGGACAGTGCAAAATTTAAGTGTGAGGATAGGATATTTGAGACGTAATTTAATTTTAACTAAAGAAAAAAATTAAAAAAATTAAAAAAATTGTTTTAAAAATGTCCATTGAATATAGTTTTCTGCGTGAAAGTGGGAGATGGTGATAATTATCGGAAATTGTTTTTCAAACTACTAATAATATGAGATAATATAAAAGAAAACATACTTAACTTGGGATGTGTCGGTAGGCTCAGCCTTGAGAATGAAAGGGCAATTTGATAAATGGTTATATGAAAATCTTTTGTGGGTAAAGCGTTTTGTTCGTGGAAGATAAGTAATGAAAGGTCGGGTCATACTCAAGCCTCAATTTTTGGTATGAAATGTGAAAATATTATGAATTTTAAGAATTTGAATACGCTATCATATGATACTTGGGTAGGTTTAACGTTAGAGTAGGCCATGTGGTCGATGATATAAATCTTAAACTGCTTAGTTTACTGTGTTACACTTCATTGGCGTATAATTTTATAACCTTAAATCTTGTATTGATGGGATGCCTCGGGTCGGAGACCATGGGTCTGTATACAGTCTATTCATCTGGGTATTCACAATTCCTAAGCAGGGTTGTGAATATTTAAATAAAGCTTAAAAAGAGCAACCCTATAGTTTTCTGCCACATAAGTCATTAAACCATGATCACTACGTACTAAAAGTACAAATACACTACTGACTTGATCATCCACGCTGTTAGCCATGTGGGGTCCCCTTGCTCGCGTCTCATTACCATTAAGAAATTGACCACAAAGGACACGCTACATGTAAACCCTACAGAAGAAATTTTTCATGCTCACTTATGGTGATGGTTCGGGGTATTGCTTGATAACGAGGGTATGTCATGTTGTGGGGAACACTAATTATTAATTAATCATACCTTAATCGTATCTAATGGCTGTTTGGTAGAATTTGATGCTTAAGCTTAGGGGGATAAACAATACCCTTGATCGTTTTAACTATTCATATAAAAAAAGTAGAGCAATAAAAGTTTTAAATCTGCTAATTTTGAGGTTTAAGTCAAGTTGGGGGTGGTCTGGTCCGGTAAAAGCTGAAAATAAGCGGTGTCTTAATTGTGTAAACCACTAAATAATGTAATTGTTGGATCTTATTTGTCCCGGTTTTTTCGTTATTCTAAAGTTTTAAATTAATCTATATGTTTTTAAGACTGTATTTTCCGATTTTGATTCCATTGCATTAGACTTTTTCAGGGATGAAAAAAGTTTAAGTGTGCGGATATTTGATATGGGCTAAATTATATACAAATATTATAACTCTTTCCTACACTTCTTGAGTAACTTTAAGGTTATTTTTATAATTCGCTGAATTGTTTTATATTAAGATTTTATTGGTCTCAGTAGACAACGAGCTAAAAGTATTTGTTTTATATTAAAAATGAATTTAATCTAAATATATCAAGTTTATGGTGAGAACTAGATTATTTTCTACGTCTAATTATTCATTATGGTTGAATAAAAATATGATTAAATTATGTTTATATTTCAATAATGTGAATTCATATTTCAATAGGGGCTATGAGTTGATCAGGAAGGAACTAGTACTCCAACAAAGTTGGTTGTGGCTGAACTCATAATATGATGGTCTGATATTTTGTGGGTGCGGGCTAGCATATCACAAGGAATTAAAGGCCATTATTGAAGCCTTGGGACGCAAGTTTGAGAAAAAGGTCGGTAAGTGGGTTTTAGCACAAGAAAAGTTATATATTGTCAATATTGTTATTTATTTCTTGGAAGAGGTGTAAGGGAATTTTATTTAGAGCAGACAACTGCCAAAAGAAAAAAAAAACCCTATATAAATCGATGCAAGGAAAAAGAAAGAAAGTCGTTGGTTCGTGTGGAGATGTTCGGGTTCAACAATTACTCAATCAAGCATCATCACTATTCTGTTTGAATTTACTATTTTAATCATGAGCTTGGTTGTTAACTTTATATTTTAGTTTATTTGATTTTAAGATGTTAGGGTAAACTTATTAAACTGCCAAGGCTTGTGATGAACCATTGTTTGAAGTTTTATTTTATTTGGAATTTGCTTATCGTTATGGTTTTATGATTCAGTAAATTGTTTGGTTTATTTGATTCATGCGTATGTGTACTTGGTTTTGGTTGTTCTAGTTTTATTATTCCATCAAATTCTTTGTGATTGTTTCATATGATAGGATTTTGTTATGTCATCTACTGTGTGTTTTTGACTAGTTTATGATTGAATTCGAATAATATCATAGGAATAATATTATTAGTCAAATGAATAAAAGTGTGATGCTAACCTAAAAAGCTATAAGGTGATAGGTTATTGCTAGATCTTTGTTAATTGAGATTGCTAGATTTAGTTCTTCATAAGGAGTCCGTCTAGGTTTGATTAATTAATATTGTCTAGCGAGTCAATTAGTTCGTCAAATTACCTTTGATTACCACGCTGCAAGGTAGGATTTCATTATAAAGGTACTCTATCATAATTAATTACATAACCGTAAGGAAGTTTAATATTAAAATTGGTGTTTTTACGAACTTAATAGAAATCCAAAGGTATCTTCTTGAGAAAGGTCAGGGGTCCTATTCGGGTTTTCTTTTAAGTGATTATTTTATGCTCTCAATTTCATAACAAGCATTTTCCTAATAATTGATTACTAAAACTTTGGGGATTATAGCCTAGGTGGTTTTTTATCATTATCCGATTTAAATTAATTAAAACTTTCTCTTGTTTATTTTACTTATTTTTCTTAATTAGTTTTTAAGTAAACCCCCCCTTTAATAATAATAATAATAACAAATAGTCGTGTCAGTTAGTCGAATCTAATTAGTTGATTTACGTAATTTAAAGAATCTCGTGGGTTCGATATCCAGACTTACTTAGCTTTACTAGAGTCGATCGATTCACTTGTCGGTTAGTATTTTATCGAGTTTTAGAAAGTCTAGAGTATTACCTAGTGTATAGATTAACATAATTTAGTAATTAATTATTAAACTACTTTTAGCACATCTTTATATTTGTAGATGGAAGTTCAACACAAGTAAACCGGGACGTATTGCTGGTGGTAGCATTAAATATTATTTTACAGTCTCTTTTTCAGCTTCTATGTTGATGGTTTGTTCTTCATTTACCATCGAATCCCTAACGGGGACAGTCAATATTGTTGCATGTTGTGCTATGACAACTTGCTAACCGGAAGGGCAACATATAATACATATAGAAGTAATAATTTTTTCTATTGACGTGATAATTTTTTATTTGCAGTAAATGTTTTCAATTTTGCTTGTGAGTTTTATGATATTTATTTGTTTGTACAGATTCAGTACCCTTTTCGGTTGAGGAAAAAGTGATTATTTTACAGTCTCTTTTTCAGCTTCTATGTTGATGGTTTGTTCTTCATTTACCATCGAATCCCTAACGGGGACAGTCAATATTGTTGCATGTTGTGCTATGACAACTTGCTAACCGGAAGGGCAACATATAATACATATAGAAGTAATAATTTTTTCTATTGACGTGATAATTTTTTATTTGCAGTAAATGTTTTCAATTTTGCTTGAGTTTTATGATATTTATTTGTTTGTACAGATTCAGTACCCTTTTCGGTTGAGGAAAAAGTGAGATTAAAAAGTTAAGTTGAGTCAGCAAAGTTTTACATATCAAGGTATAAAGTTGTGAGGTTTACAATTGTTATTTGTTTCGATTCATATCAAAATAATAATTAATATATAAAAATCATGATAAAATTAACTAAATAATAAACGAGCCGGATTTGATCTTTTGCAAGTTAAAAGAGCTTGGGCTTAACCCGAGCCAAAAAAATAAGCTTGTTTAATAAACAAGTCTGACTTATCGAGCTCCACTAGGCTCGTGAGCTCAACGAGCCTCAAAATAAGCTTGTTTAGTAAACAGGCCGATTCCATAACAGTATGCACTTCTTGTCGGATCTATTAAGTGTTTTGTCACATGTACATGTTGGTTCTTATGCTTTATAAATTACATTTTATGTTGCATTTGTAAGAATAAATATATTTATATATTTATTTATATGGCCATCATTATCATTTATATTATATTAGATCAAAATATTAATTATACCTTATCATATATTAGTTTGGTAATTGTTGATGGGCCATATTACCCTTACTAACTAATAAAGGGTTTCCCCTTGGGTATATATAGAGAGAATAAATTAACATCATAACCTAATCTCACACACATAAGAAAATCACATGTCTCATCTCTCTTCTAAACCGGGTTCCTCTCAAGAACCCTAACCATCCTTAACTATACATCATAAAGGGGAACTTTATCAAGATGACAAGCATGTCGACTACATCATACCCTGCTGCGGTTACTACTCTTCATGCTGTAACAGGTTCATAGGTTTAATATTTATCATGTTTTATGTTACTTACATGAAGAAATGATCAACATGTGGTATCAGAGCGATGTTGATTAATCAGTTCTTCATGTTTTCCGTAAATCTGGAATTGAATCAGAAGACATGGACTAAAACTTGATAAACCCTAATTTTTTAGGTTTGTTTTTTTCATGTTCTATTACGAAAATAATACATGAAACTGTTTAAAATCGCTAAAATTCATATTTACTAAACTCTAATATTTTCGAAATCTGTTAATTTCATGTTTAAAGATTTCGATTCCAAGTTTTTTTTATGTTTAATTGTTAATATTTTCGATGATGTTCTTCGTGTTCATCTTTATTATCAAAAATTATACATATGTTGGTTCAAAATCTAGATTAAAATTTGTTAATGATTATTTAGGGAAATATTTTTTTAAATCTTGGATAACTTAGAAGTTTTAATATTTTCTTAAAAGATTTGAATCCCCTTAAAATAGGAAACAAATATAATTGTTAATCATTAAAAGGATCTTATCATTATTAATTTAGTTAATAAAGATCATGGGTTAAGGGCTTAAACCAGTTTACGGGTTCACGGGCTATATAAAAATCATGTATTATGGGCTTAAAATAGCTTATGCGTTCTAAGAGTTTATGAGTTTCTAAAATGGTTAGGGGTCATAACCCATAAACCCGAAAACTCACAAATGCCGGAATCAATATTTTCCATAAAACTCCATAAAATCATGTAAACACCCAAATACTGAAAAACCCACTAAAAGCCGGAAAATGGCAATTCTCGGGAACCCAAAATTTTCGAGAACTAATTCCGCAAAATAAGGTCCTACCGGAAACTTAAAAATCCTACTCTAAACATTTTCCGCTATTAACTAATTAAATGTTTTGTAAACCTTAAATATTATAAAATTTTACAAAACATAAAGGCTTAACTTGAATGAACTTTTGATGTAACACTTCTGCCCAAAGGTGATGAGTTACATTTACCCTATCATTCAAGTATAACTGAAAAGCTTTTGTTAGTTTTGCCTAACATAATACAAATGTCGCACTTCTACCCAAATGTGATTTGTTACATTTTTATTTAGCAAAACTAGCCCGTGCATAATTAAAATAATTGTCTTACTTCTGCCCAAAGGCGATGTGTTACAATTGTTTTGCATATATACTTAAATAAATTTTAATTCTGCCCAAAGGTGATTTATTTTTTGTTTAAGTAGAACTATTAATCATAGTCTATTAGTTTGATGTTAATAATAGATATATCACATCTTTAATAAAATATAGTGATCCTCATATTAATGATTATTCATAATATTACTCATTATATTTTCTTCCATAAATAACGATCTCATCCAAATCATCCACTCTAATCTTAAAATATAATTGAATTTTGTCTCATAAAGAGTTTTAATAACATTTAGCTCTTCTCAATTTTAATTATTCATTAAGACATGATATGGTTATCCTACTGCTCTTTCTAATAACAATCATTATATTAAAAACTAGAGCATAACAAATGAGATGCGTCAATCATAATATCTCTTATAATAATGATAATAAATAATTTATTTAAATAAATGTTATCATTATTCTTGATTTAGTTTTTCCTAAGACTAATCAAAATAACTCATAAGATGCATGCATTCTTTCTTGAAAATTCTAACTATAAGGTAAAATGGCATTACTGAATACATCATAATGTAAAATACCATGACCCATAAAATTAAGGGCTTACACATGGAAATAAATACATTTTTTTAGTACATTACATACTAAAATTTTTAGCAGTACAATTTGGTGCCTTACGAATCAACTATAACACTCAGAAGTACCAAAGGAAAATGAGTGTGTTGATCAGCAACATATGTACACGAAAAGAAATGTATGGTGCTAGAAATAAGATGTTATTCAACTCACTACCACTAAAACCTAAAAGAGGATAATTCTAAGGTTCATAGACAAAATAAAAGTATTACTTTCGGCTTTAGGTTTCTTAAGGAGAAGTCGCATTGCAAAAATATGCCATTAGATTAGGCATAGACATTACAAGACTATCCATAATTCAAAAGAACAACTGGCTAAAACTGATAGCTGTATAATAATGATATATAAGTCTGCTAATCCTAATATTCCCATTAACACATAATTTGTTGAGTCTAGTTCTATATGTTTACCCGAAATCAACAAATAACTAACATGAGTGTTAGTGACAAATTTAAATGTTAAGGTTATTAGAACCATGATAAACTGTCTTTTAATTACACTTTATGATACCTTAAATATTCTGAAGATTAATCAGAATTTAGTATCAATACTTAAGTTACATTATCACAGTTATAAGGTTTTCATAGCCAACATAAAGTCACTCTTACCTTAAACTCTTATATTATTTGTTATCAATATCTGGATTGAAACATTTATAAAATAGAATTAGATGATAATGTATACTTTCACAACTTTTGTTATAATGCAAATAAAAATTTAACGAAAGAAAAATGAGACCTATAATATTCATCTATTAAAACAAAATTTCATGAGAAATCATGACATGGTTGATGAGGTTGATTTTTCATATAATTTCATTCTTAGTGATTTTAAATCATGTGTTAAATGCCCTAAACATTACTTGGCTTAAGGAATAAGTATGGGTCCACCATAAGTTATATTTTACTGACATTCGTGAAACTTATTCAAACGGAATATTCAGACATAATTCTTTTATCATTTAAATGCTATTTACTTGTATCTAATCAGTATTATATGGTCCACGATCTTAAATAGATCCGTTCATATATACTTAATACGATTTCTTCTAAATATGTCCTTTAAGTTTATTATGACATCTAGACGTTAATGGAATCAAATCAAGTCTAACATATATATGACAGATTCCCACGTACATCATTGAAACTTCTCTTGTATATTTCCTAGAGATATTAAAGATCAGTGGGAGCCTTAAGTGTCTCAATCATAACTTACAAGATTTGCAAGAGGTGGGGGAGTGAAAACTTGATATTATCTCAAATACACCTCTTGTACAAGACACTGCTCCATCATAACACTATTCCATCAAAACTTATCTCTTTAGAATTTACTACTACTCTTACAAAAGTTTCATTGTTGCTTAAACGTGGACAAATTCAGATTTCTTACTAAATTAATCCTCAATAAGAGAAACTGCAACAACTTATATTATTAACTTGTTTCTTTGTTAGAATCTATTGGTCTTTAAATACTGACCCTATGTATGCTAATTTCCTAAAGGTTTCTAAGGTCAGTGGAGCAGTAAAAGTCTTTATAATGACTTGTTAGAAGTACAAGAGGCGGGGGGAAGAGAGATATTAAATTTTACTCCAATTACACCTCTTGTACACCATACTGTGCCAAATCTTACACACTTAGCTAGAATCCTAAAAAAGATAGCAACTTAACTAAGAGCTAATTCATAAAACTGAGACTTTTAAAATTACCCAATAATCAACTTAGGAGGCCATCTAGGTTTTAAAACCTACTAAATTTGATGCTTATGTAACCTCCCTAACTAAAGTTTAATTGGATGTTGGAAAGTTTAATGATCATACCCCTTATAATTAAACCATTATCATCAATCATAATTGACTCCATAAGTCGCTAACGTTTTGAGATTTGGTTGATTCACCTAAAGGTATTCATAACTAAACTAAATCCTAACACAAACGTTAAGACACTAAGAAGCATAATTGATTAATAAAGGTTAGATTCAAAAGAGAATAAATCATCAAAGAATCTTATAACCTATATTATTAAACATTTCTTTGAGGATCATCACTGTTCAAGTAGCTTATAATAGTTAAAGAGCTACGTTAGAAGAACATTAAAACAACTTTCCCTAATAACTGAAATACATATCTACATGCTCCTAAAACAACCTAAATGTTATAAACTGAAGGTTAATGAACATTTAGTCTATAAGTCAATAAAATCCATATATGGGTTAATGCAAACATCAAAATTTGATGAAATATTTATACAATTATTTTCATCAAAAATCAAGTGGATTAATGTACCTACCTCAAGATGTGTAGGAGCAACTAAAAACAAACTTGTCCTTATATAGATGACATTCTTCTGACAAGTATATGTTACATAAGTCAAAGCATTGTTCACACACTTTGATATGAAATATCTCAAAGATATCTCTGACATAATAGATATCATAACATTCTGAGACAGACCCAAAGTGACATTAGCTTTGTTCTATAAGTTTTATCTTAAATGGGTCCTTACACATGTAACAAACAATATTGCTCTATTTAGAGGATAATAGGATCATTGTGATTATTACCTTATGCTTCATTAAGTAGAAGCCTTATGTAGGTTCAAGTCTATACTCGTTCAGATATTACTCAAAACTGTAACACACTAGATATGCCTAGATTAATGTGAAACATCTAAAAGAGTATTAAAATATCATTAAAAGAAACGAAAGACTATAATTTAAAAGAAGAAATGAGAATTCAAACAGGTATATTACTCTAAACTTTGTCATATTCAGAGATAAGAAAATGTAATTTTCGGGATATATTCTTATATCAGTAGATAAGTCTATCTCATGGAGGAGTCATAATGAACTGATAACAACAACCTAAGTCATAACAACATAATATGTTGATTAATTACAACGTTGTTGTCAATAAATGTTGTTGAATATTTATTAGTGGAGTCATAAGTTTTATTAAACTCCAAATAACTTATATATTGAACACTAATTGTGATAACGTCAGCTATCATGTTTTCTCAAACAGTAACAGTTTGATAGGTGTTGCATTAAATTTTGATATGAAATTAATTATTTTTTTATGAACGAATTGAAGAATCTAAATTTTCATATCGAATACATTCATAATATGCTTAAGGATCCTATAACTAAAGGTCTATTACCCATAAGTATTATGAAAGCGCTTATAATCATAAGGGGTTTATTAATGACCACGTACAACTGCATATCGTACTATGAATGATTAACTATTAAATTTTCTCACCAGTTTTGATTTTGTACGTCTCTTAATATGTTTAGCATGCATAATGACATATAGACGAATTAATATACAAATCAAACGTTCTGAAGGGCTTACTTGAAAATTTTGATCATAACTACTTAGGTTTTAAATAAGGACTGCAGTATGATTAATGGGGTCTTGAGCTGATTTTCAATTCAATGACTGTATTTCTCCAGTTTGAGTTTAAAACTAAAATGAGTGTTAACTCCTGATCAGGCTTATCTAATACTCATAATAAATGATTATTCGGCCAAGTGGGAGAATGTAAGAATAAATATATTTTATATATTTATTTATATGGCCATCATTATCATTTATATTATATTAGATCAAAATATTAATTATACCTTATCATATATTAGTTTGGTAATTGTTGATGGGCCATATTACCCTCATTAACTAATAAAGGGTTTCCCCTTGGGTGTATATATAGAGAGAATAAATTAACATCATAACCTAATCTCACACACATAAGAAAATCATGTGTCTCCTCTCTCTTCTAAATCGGGTTCCTCTCAAGAACCCTAACCATCCTTAACTATACATCCTAAAGGGGAACTCGATCAAGATGACAAGCATGTCGACTACATCATACCCTGTTGCGGTTACTACTCTTCATGCTGTAACAGGTTCATAGGTTTAATATTTATCATGTTTTATGTTACTTACATGAAGAACTGATCAACAACATTTCACAAATCCGTAGTGATTTTCCACTTATTACATCTTTAATGTTACAGTTCTCTTGTTCGTTGATACTGAACTCCCAACAAATGTCACAAAGTTTACTAGTAATTATACACCATGCCAAATCAACTTTTGTTTTGTTTTTACGTTTACTATTCTTTTGTGTAAATGAGTTTTATTTTGTTTGTGTTTCTTGATGTAGCTTTGGGTAGTATTTGGTGTATTTTTGATTGCTACAAAAGTTAAATAACTTGAAATCGAACCGAAACAAAACTAAAAGGCCGAAGTGAAACGGAGTTAAAAGTCAAATAAACTGGAACCGAACCGAAATTGAAAACCTAAATCCAATATTTGAATAAATTGAAACCGGACTAAAACGAAACTAAAAAATCATAACCAAAAAAGGAAACTAAAACAAAACCAACATGAAAAAACTTGAAAAAACCGAAACCCGAAACGAAACCAAAACCGACATCCGAGTATATTAAAATTAAACTAAAATGAAATTACAAGACCCAAAGGAAATAAAAAACCAAATAATATGAATCGAACTAAATCTAAAAACCTGAATCCAGAAACATAATAAAATGAAACCGAATTGAAACGAAAGTAAAAAAATTGAAACCGAAACTGATACAATACCAACAACAAGATAAAAGCTAACCCACACTAAACCGAAAACCATTCTGAAATAAAAAACTGAAACCGAGACAAAGTATAAAAACTAAAAAAATATTAACTGAACCGAAACCATAACCTATTGAAATTTAACTAAAACGAAGTTATAAGACCGAACGAAAATTAAAAACCAAATAATATTGAAGAAACGTGGATCTACTCACTGGTAGCAGATCTACTTTCCTCGGGTGTGATTATACTATTTCACCGATGGTTCTTCTGGATCAGTGTTCTTCCACCTACAAAATGAACAGCGCCGTTACTTACCCCTCAGAAAGGGACAAAGGGGTCCTCTTTGGGGTAACCCTCCGGCGTGAGAATAAGTATGGTGTAGGAGAAGATAATAATGTGAGAGTAAGGGAATTGGGAGAGTATTGCTTAATAGCTGAATACTGTATGTTACTCTGTATGATTATGTGATTGTCTCTCTGTGTATGAGAAAAATAACTGACTAGGGCTGCCTGTCAGTGAATGTAATTGAATATGCTTCAATGTGAATCAATGTGTCTGTAACTGTGTACGTTATGATGTATTTATAGTGCTAGGGTTTCCACTGATTGAGCTAAAACCAAATTAGGGTTTCGTTGGCCTCCTCCAATCGATTTGCGCCACGTGTCCTTGGAGACACCTGGTGCTTTTTCATTGGTTATAATCACGTGGTAACCCATGAGTCATGCTGAGCTGTCCATCTTTCATTTAGCAGCTGTCAACATCAGCATATCCTTATTCCTTAAAAAGATGCCTTCTGGAAGGTTGTCTGACGTGCATAATCAAGGTTGCCCTAATCCTGATTTGGATAAGGACGAGGTTGATTATGTGCATGTGTGATATGCGCCCATCCTGAGGATGCGCGAGGTCTTCTCTTTATTCTCATGCGCAGATATTTCATGCGCAGATGTGATACGCACAAGCATGTAATACGCGTCACGCGCGGTTGCCCCACGCGCATGGGTGGGCATGTATAATGCGCGAGCATGTGATATGCGCCGCGCGCGGATGCGCCACGCACGATGTGATATGCATAAGCATATATGATGCGTGAGCATGTGATACGCGCGAGCATATGTGATGCGTGAGCATATGTGATGCTTGAGCATATGTGATATGTGCAAGCATGTGATGCTTGAGCATAAGTTTTGGCTTTGTGCCTTGATAATATCTTTGACTTCTAATGTCTTGTATATATCTTGTGGGTTGACCCGCCCCGCTCGATGTTAAGGCGGGTACATACCTCTTCAAGCCCCCCCAGTCTAATGTGTGTCTTATCTCGCGCGAGCGCGGTAAGATAGATATTAGACTTACTGATTTGGTCTTTTAAAGGGGTTTTGTCGTTTTTTTTTTTTTTGGTTGTTTCCATCATTGCGCGAAGTTCTATCCATTTGGTTGAAAACGAATCGTCTGTGTACGTGACGGTTGCTGACGTGGGTCAGTGATGGAGACGTGTCAGACATTTCGTGTGCTCGAGGTGCTACAGTTGCCTTTCGTGTCCCCTCACATGCTGTCAGGGACACGTGTCGCGCTCGCATTGGTCCGTTCCTGCGAGTGGGGGCGCGTGAACTCTGGCAGCAGGCGTATAGTTTCCTTTCATGTCTCCTCACACAGTGTCAGGGACACGTGTGACGCTCGCATTGGCCAAGACCTGCGAGTGGGGGCGCGTGAATTCCGTTCAGCATCAAAATTTCTCTCTCCTAGGCCTATAAAAGCCAGCCCTTAGAGTTTTTATCCTTCACCTTCTTGCTTATTCTTCTAAGCTTTTCTTTCTTTGTCTTCTGATTATCCTTTTTTTCTGCTTCCCAAATATCTGTTCCTCAGAAGTTTCCGTTTGATTTTCAGTTGTATGTCTGATAGTTCGGACTCCTCAAACCCGTCGATCACCTCAATCGTTTCTCGAAAACGCCGCGTGAAATCCGTAGTGATGTCGACGTTGAAGAAGAAAGGCAAGGGGAAGAAGGTTGCTGAGGGCTCATCGGAGGAGGTAAGGAGGACCAAGGTGGTGAGGAGGTGGAATGAAATCCCCTGCAAATTGAGGCAGGCTGATCTTGACAGCCTTATCGCCTCTCAGGGCTTTCCCACCCTGTTTGGCTGCATGTTGCCTGGGGCCGGGCAAACGGCGGCGGACCCGCCTGCCGGCTATATATCCCTATATTGCCACTTTTTCACCCACTGCAACCTTCGTCTCCCGATAACAAGGTTTGTGGGTGCACTGCTGAAGTTCTATGGGATTCATATATCCCAAGTCCATCCATTTGGACTCGTGCGCGTGACTCACTTTGAGTTCATGTGCAAATCCCAGCGCGAGGAGCCCACTCCTCGGCGCTTTCAGTATTTTTACAAGCCCAAGATCCAAGACAATTGGTTCTCTTTTATTCCTCGCAGTCAGAAGGTGAAGTGCTCCACTGTTTCATTCAAGAGCCTTCATGACTGGTCTGAGAGGTTCTTTTACATAAGGGCTGGTGTGATCTCCATCCGTATGACCATGCGCTCTATCTCTTCTGCGCCTGCGGATGAGGGTGTCCTCAAGAACCCAACTGGCGCCTGGGTTAATAAGCTGACCACTGAACCATCCCCTGCCAAGAGCATTCGCGAGGAGGCGCTGGTGGGGGTCGGCATGAGTAAGCTGTGGGCTGACAGCGCGCTTGAGCCCGTAATCCAAGTCGACGGGTTGTGTAAGTTTATTTTATTGCTTTATTTCTTTTTCTGCGCGAACATAATTCTTTTTGCTGATATCACTTGACTTCTTTTTGTGCAGTCACCAAGGATTATATCCACGCCGCTTATGATGATCAAGTGGAGGGTGGTTCCGTCGCGCTTGGCGCTGGGGAGGTTGGTTTCCCAGATCGCTTCGATGACATGTTCATCCCTGTGGATCTGGAATTTAATTTTGATAGCGACGCGCCTGGTAAGCCTTCGCACTTATGCTTATTCCTTTAGAATAGCAAAATTTATTAACAGTTCTGTTGCTTGTATTTGCAGATGCGCTCGAAAACTATGAGCTGGAGCTCGCGGAAGAGGAGGAGGAGGAAGAGGAGGCGCCCCTACTAAAGCGCAAAGCTAAGGGGAAATCTGGCGCAGGGGGCAGTAAGAGACAAAAGAAAGATGACACCCCTGTCGCTCATCCCCATGCTCAAACGAAGGGACCTAAGGAAACCCAGGTGTTTACCACCAATGGTTCTTTAGCTTCCCTGCCTGTGAAAGTGGGCAGACCTCCTGTCCGCTTGAGGTATGGTGGCGTCACCTCCTCCGTTCGCGCGGCTGAAGAGAGAAGCAGTGCCGCGCCTGCGACAGGTATACTTTGCTTATCTTCATCTGATTGAATTATTATTAAACCTTTGCTCCTTTGAATGTTTGCAGGACCGGCGACGGTTGCAGATCAGTCGCAGGCGCCACAAGGCGCTGAGGCTGCGCCGGGGTCTGCTTCGAAGTCCCCCGTTCTACCCTCTGAGAAGGGTAGAATGAACTTTATGGCGATGTTCGCCGCGCGAACAGAATTGCGCCAAGGTATGTTTTGCACATTTGTCTTCTGAATTTTTTCTTTTGGATCCAGTCATAAACCAATTTTCCTTGTTGATTTGTTCATAGGAGTTGTAGCTGGCGTACAAGTTGCTGGTGACACTCCTGGCGCCGTTGGCGGCGCCGCTGGTTCTGGTCCTGCTCCTGCTAGTGCTGATTCTCCCCTTATTGGGATTACAAAGGAGCAGCAAGCCGTATTGCGCACCGAACTGGCGGCGTCGAGACCTCCCTCGCCTCCTCCTACGCGCAGCCCTCTCCGCGAGGCTGGTTTGGAGCCCTCCAGGTCGCAGGAGAAGAGGCCTATTGAAGAAGATGAGGAGGATGAGGGGGCTCAAGCTGAAGACTCCTTGGGAGACCGCGCCAGCCCTGCGATGCCACAAGAGTTCGCAGCGCAGACTTCTGGTGGAGCTGGCGCTGACTTTTCTGCTTCATCCCCGCAGGTATGTTTTAATTTGTTGCTCCGCTGCGCGTACCTCCATATAAGTATGTTTTATGACTTAGAACATTTCTTGTGTTTTGCAGGAAGGTGACCACGTTTACCGCCCGAGATGGAATATTAATGAAGACAGTTCCTTCCAATCCATGGGCGTATGCGAGGACTTCTGGGCTCATGCCGTGCCTCCTACTGAAAGGAGGTATCAGGAAGAGCGCACCCGCGCGGACTTGCTGAACGACCATATTTTCGCTGGGTCGGCTTTCTTTGCTGCTTCCCAAGAGCTTCGTCGTGATTATATTAAAGTACGCGATGCTCTTGTGGAAGCCCAGCGAGAGGCTAAGGTGGCTGCCTGGAACCTTTCTGATGCTCGCGCGCGAGCTGAGAAACTCCAGGCCGAGCTCAGCGAAAATCGAGCAAGTGCCAACACCGCCTTTATTAAGCGCGGGCATGAGCTCCAAGCTGCGCGGGAGAAGCAGCAGGTGGCGGAGGCCGAAGTTACCAAGTACGCGCGGAGAGTGCGTGTCTTGGAACAGCAGGCTGAGGCGCGTGACCAAGCTATCGTCCAGAGTATCACTGAGAAATCATCACTGGAGAGCGAGGTTGCGCGCCTGAAGAAGGAGTTGGCGGCCGCGCAGGCCGATAGAGATGAGGCCTTGGCGACGGCAGCGTCCAGCCAGGAAGCACTTGATGCTGCGCAGGCGGAGAAAGAGAAAATTTTGGCGGCAGCAGCGTCTGATAAAGAGGAGCTAAAAAAGACCAAGGAAACTGTTGAGTTATTAAACTCCCAGGTTCCTGCCCTCGAGACGTCTGTTGCTGACCTCGCGCAGGATCGCCAATGGCTGGTGTCACAGGGCATGACTCGTTGCGCTTTGGCGATGAAATATTCTGCCGAGTTTCAGGCCCTTGTGATGGACTGCAATGCTGCCGCGCGCTTGGTGGGTCGAGCTGAAGGGTTTACGGATGGGTATGAATATGGCATGTTGAAGAAGAACCCATCCGAGTACCCTTACAAGAGCGACGCGGCCTGCGCGGACATGGCCGCGGTGGGGGAGAAGTATATGAATACTCCCATCCCCAACCTTATGCAGGTACCTTGACCTTAATGAGTTTTACTTGATTAATTTTCCAAGTGTTTTGTACTCAATACTTTTCTATTGATTTGCAGATTGCTGCGCTTGCTGACCAGCCCGACCTCGGCGCGCTAAAGAAGTTGCTCGATGAATGCGAGGGGGCTGGTGGCGATGATGGTGGCGCGGGGGATGTTGCCCCTGCCAGCGGTTCTGGCGCGGCGAAAGAATCTGCTCCTGACACCGTCGTGATAGAAGACTCCAATGAGGAGGAAGAACTTGACTATGGTCAGTTTGGAGATGAAGAGGAGCAGGCTGCGCCAGATGCCGAGGGCGATGATGAGGATGATGAAGAGGCTAATGTCAACGTGGAGACTTGAGAAGCCCTTCATGTTTTTATTTTTATTTGTAATTTGTAACTCATCATACTTGTAAATTTCAACGCTATGGAATGAAATTTGTTTTCCCTTTTTCACATCTTGCGTATTTCCATTCATCTCTTCATGTTTGCTTGTATAGATATAAGATATGCTTGCACGTTAAAATAAGAACAAGGTTGTAAGGAAATTATTCACTTAACCATAGTCCTATTTTGTAAGTGGTTTCGCAGTATCTTGTTTATGCTGACACGCGCGATGACTTTTCACTATTCCTTTTTTGCGCCTCGTTGTCGCGCGTTTTTTATATGGAATTATGAGTTTTAGCCATTACATGTCAGCATGTGTTACTCAGATATCCACTCTTATTCCGCGCGCGACCTCGACCTGAGACCTCAACAACTATGATTTGGCATGTACTTTGCCTTAGTTGTGTTTAGGGATTTTTATGATCAGGCTGCGCGGGATGTAAGATGGATGTTTGTGAGTGTTTTGAGCTAAGGCTCTTTGTTTTGGGCTAAGGCCCTGACGTTTTTAGAGTTAAGACTCGTTAACGTGTTTGAGCTAAGGCTCGCGCATGTATGTTTTACTTCGTTTTATTTTGGTTTGAAGTCAATATAGTGTTGTCATATTGCTCCAAATTAATAAAGGAAGTGTGAAACATGTATGCAAAGGTAATAGAACAAATATTGAAAGATAGCGCGAATCATCATTCATGATGGCTTAAAAGCCTTGATTACATATTTGAATTTTTACATGAAGCATTTTCTAAGCTGTGCTGCATTCCATGCGCGCGGTATCTTTTTTCCATTCAAATCTTTTAAAGCATACGCGCCTTTCCCCAATTCTTCTGAGATTTGATAAGGTCCCTCCCAATTGGGGGACATTTTTCCTGGGGGTATAGCGCGGCTAGCTTCATTGTTTCGAAGGACAAAATCATTTTTCTTGAAGTGACATTCTTTAACGCGCTGATTATAATATTTTTCCAGCTTTTTCTTGTATTTGGCTTCATTGATGATAGCCGCTTCTCTGCGTCCTTCCAGTAAGTTGAGGTCCAATCTTCTTTCGCGCTCATTATCAGTCTTGCTCATCATGAGTACCCTATGGGATGGGCATCCAATTTCTGCTGGAATCATAGCCTCTGTCCCATAGGTTAGGCTGAACGGGGATTCGCCATTGCTAGTTTTGCTTAATGTCCTGTGCGCCCACAGGACATTAGGTAACTCTTCGACCCAAGAATGGGATTCTCCCTCCAACCTTTTCTTCAGCCCATTTAACAAACTTTGATTCGCGCGCTCCACTTGGCCATTCCCTTGAGGGTGGTAGACCGAAGTGAAGATTTGGTTGATGTGCAATTCTTTGAGCCAGCTGGATATCTTCCTGTCAGTGAATTGTTTGCCATTGTCGCTCACAATTTCCATAGGAAGGCCAAAACGGCAAATGATGTGGCTCCAGATAAATTGCTTCATCGCCTCAGCTGTGATTTTTGCTAGTGGCTTGGCCTCAACCCATTTTGTGAAATAGTCTATCGCCACTACCAAAAATTTCACTCGCCCTTGCGCTTGCGGCAGGGGCCCCACAATATCAATGGCCCATTTGTGGAAAGGCCATGCAGAGGTCACCGGAATCAAGTTGTTCTTTGGCCGCATGGTGTTTGGCGCGTAGCTCTGACATGCCTTGCATTTTTGGATTTCTTTCAGCGCATCCAAGTACATGCCTGGCCAATAGTAGCCTGAGCTCATTGCCTTGGCAACCACCATGCGCGGGCCAGCGTGTATTCCGCAGATTCCTTCGTGAATCTCCCTAATCACATAGATTGCTTCTTCAGCATCCAGGCATTTCATGAGCGGTCCAAGATAAGAGCGTCGATATAATGTACCATCAAGTAGTTCATAGTTCTGCGCCTTGTGTCTTATCTTTCTCGCCTGTGCGCGTTCGTCCGGTAACTTCCCCTCCTTCAAGAATTCCATTATTGGAGTTATCCAGGATGAAGGGGTTGTATGAATTACAAGGACAGATTGCGTTTGCACTGACGGGCTGCTCATCACTTCCACCCTGACATCCTTGCCAAAGTGATCAAAATTAGTTGATGCCATCTTACTCAACGCGTCAGCGGACTTGTTTTCGCTGCGCGAGATGTGTATGATTTTGAAGAAGTCAAACTGCTCAACGAGCTTTTTTGCCTGCTCTAGATATAGAGGCATGGTGTTCTCCTTGGCATCATAAAGGCCATTGACCTGTGCAGCTACCAAGTAAGAATCAACATGGGCCTCTAGCCTTTTAACTCCAAACTTGCGCGCAATGCGCAGACCAGCCAGCAGGGCTTCATACTCAGCCTCATTGTTGGTACTCTTGAAGTCCAACCTAATAGCATAAGTATATTCATGATTATCAGGGTCCACTAGTTTGAGGCCTGCGCCGGACCCTTCGCTGTTGGAGGCTCCATCAGTGAATAGCCTCCAAACATCTTCTTCATCATTTGCTCGCGGAGGGTCTACCTCGCGCTGAGCTTCTTCAATCTTTCCCTCTGGGATTTCCGTGATGAAATCCGCTAAAACTTGACCCTTTATTGCTGGACGTGGCTTATAAGTGATCGTGTGTTCACCCAATTCCAGCGCCCACTTTGTCAGCCTTCCGGAGAGCGCGGGGCGTCGCAAGACTTGCTGGATGTTGTAACCTGTCAGAACTTCAATCGGATGACCATTGAGGTATCTGTGAAGCTTGCGCGACGCGTGTGTTAGTGACAAAACTAACTTTTCCATGATGGAATAGCGCGTCTCAGGGTCTGTCAGCACCCGACTCACATAGTATATTGGCGTTTGGATCCCCTTGCGATCCACCAATAATACTGCGCCGATGGCGCGGTCTCCAGCTGACAAGTACAATGTAAAGGTTTCGCCAGGAAGTGGAGCTGTGAGCGCGGGCAGCTTTATGAGACATTCTTTTATCTCACTGAAAGGTTGCTCAGCCTCAGGCGTCCACTTGAATTGGCTCTTCTTCAAGCAGTTCCTCAAAGTGTTAACGAATGGAGTAGATTTGCTGGCGTGGTTCGCTAGGAACCTGTTGATTGACACCAATCTACCATTCAGCTTCTGAACCTCTTTCATGGTGGATGGTGAAGGCATGTCAAGGATGGCTTCCACCTTTTCAGGGTTCACCTTGAAACCATCCTTAGTGACCATTACACCAAGAAATTTCCCCTCTTCCGCGCCGAAAGTACATTTGCTCGGGTTGAGCTTCATGTTAACTTCCGTTAGGCGCTGAAGAGTTTCCTCGATGTCTTTGAGCATCTGTCTCTCCTCCCTGCTCTTGATCACCAAATCATCAACGTAGACTTCTAGATTTCTTCCGATTTGTTCACTGAAAACCGAATCCATAAGTCTCTGATAGGTGGCGCCCGCATTCTTTAAACCAAAGGGCATTTTTGTGTAACAAAAAACACCCTTGTCGGTTCTGAAGGCAGTCTTGTCTTCGTCCTGTGGTGCCATTTGAATCTGGTGATAGCCTTTGTAGGCATCCAGGAAACATTTGAGCTTGAATGGCGCCACGGAGGCCACCTTTGCGTCGATGTTTGGGAGAGGGTAACAGTCTTTCGGACATGCTTTGTTGAGGTCCTTGAAGTCAATACACATCCTCCATGACCCGTTGCTTTTCTTTACCATCACAGGATTGGCTACCCACGTCTGGTATCGGATCGGGCGGATGATGTTTGCGCGCAACAGGTCCTCCACTTGCTCATTCATGGCCTTCGCCTTTTCATCCCCCATGATTCTCTTTTTCTGAGCAATTGGCTCCACCGACTTGAACGTGTTAAGAGAATGTTGCGCCAAGTCTCGCGGGACCCCCGTCATATCGGAGTGTTGCCACGCGAAAACCGACGTGTATTTTGTGAGCAACCTTTTCATTCTCAATCTCGTTTCGTCTGAAATGGTAGCGCCAATTGTGACCGTTTGCTCTGGGAATTTTGGGTTTAAAATCCACTACTCTGGCGCATTGTCCGCCATTGGAAGTTTCATTCTCCCTTCCCGCGGCGTACTTGTCACTGCGCACACATGATCGCGGTAAACAAATGTTACGCCTGTTGGTGTAGGGAACCCCAATGCGCCATGCGCTGGCGACGGTACAGCATTAAATTGGGCAATCGTTCCCCTACCCAGGATCATATTGTGGCATGACGTGGTGGGCAAGACCAAGAAGTTGACAACTTCGGCTCGCTTGTGCTCATCATCCCCCATAGTTAGTTCAAACTGAATCTGGCCTAGGGGATGGATGATTTCATTTGAGACACCACAGATTGGTGCGTTCACAATTTCGAGCCGCGCTTGGTCTGCCGGGTCTAACTTTCTGAAACATTGCTCATACATAATGTCAGATTCGCTTCCAGTGTCCACCAGGACCTTTGACACTTCGTAATCAGCAATGTGTGTGGTGATGACGAGAGGACTGCTTATTGAAGGGCCTCCCCTGATTCTTGGGAAGATGACTTGCTGCTCGCGCCAATCTCCGTGGATTTGCGCGCTTCTCTTATTTGACGTCTGCCCTTGTCGTCCCCCCTCAGCCACACAGATTCTTTTGTATTTCTTGCTGGCAGAGGCTCCTTCCGGTTGCTCATCTTCTATTCTTTGGTTTTTCACCAAGTGAGCCAGCCTGCCTGATTTTACATCCTTCTCGATCGCATCCTTTAAATGATGGCATGCGTCGGTGTTGTGGCCCGGGGACCTGTGAAATTCACAATATTTGCCACTGTTTTGCGGTCCCTTGTAGTGCAGTTGCTTGGGGGGCTTGAATTGAACATTCTCAGTACTTAACACCTGTGAAGGTGTTTTAGTGAGGGGAGTCCATATTCTTGGCAGAGGTCTGCTAGGATCTCTGCCGCCCTCCCTCTTGTCACCCTCCCCGCGATTACGAACATCTTTTTGGGGCTGGGGTGAGCTTGGTTGCGCTTGCTTTTCTGCGGAAGAAAAACTTGTTGGCTGCAACCTGGACCATACAGAGTTCTGTTTGGCCCTCTTCTCTTTGCTGCGCGGTGATTCAGCCTGATGCGCTCTTTCTCTTGCCCTATCTTGGGCAATCTGTTTTTCATTTCTCGCGAAAACTCGCGATGCCTCCATTAACTTGGCCCACGTGGTGGGCATGCCATCTTTGCTTACGAGAGCTCGTCGTAATTGATCACTGCGCGCGCCTTGTATAAAGGCCACGCGCAGGAGTTGCTCGGTTATACCTCCGATTGCCAGAGACTCCTGATTGAACCGAGTGATGTAATCTTCAATCGTTTCATCATTCCTGCGTACGCAGTGCATGATGTCATCAGGATCGCGCGTGTGCCTGCGCTGCTGTACGAAGTGGGCTTGGAACTTTTCTAATAGTTCCTCGAACCCATCAATTTGCCCAGTCGGCAAGCTCTCGAACCATACCCGCGCCGCGCCCGTTAGGCAGCGAGCAAACATATGACACCATGTTGGCATCGTCCAGCTCTCTAGGTTTCCCGTGTTGTAAAAACCTTGCAAGAAATCGTCTGGATCTGTCGTGCCGTCATATTTACCCAAACCACTTGGCATCTTGGTCTTGCGTTGGATGGGAGCCTGCGCGATGCGCGCAGTGAACTTTGAGTGTTTCACCAAGATGGCTGGTCTGTAGGGTGTGGTTACGTCCACTTGCCCTCTGACTGGTGGGCTGTACGGCATGTGCAGATCCAGATCGGCTCTGGCTCCAGGCGCCATGTTCACAGGCGCGCGGAGCTGTGAGCCTCCTGCATGAGTATCCCGCGTCTTCCTCATGCTATGCACTTCTTCATCACTGAACTCAGTGTGTGCAGTGTGAACAGAATGTCCTTCTTCCGGCGCGCGCGGCCTTTTTGTAGTCTGCTTATCAAACGCTTGCCTTTGTGTTTGGTCGGCTAGCTTCTTCTGTTTGACCATTTCATTGTACTTTTCCATCAGACGCCGCTGCTCGTTTATGAGCCATTCATTCGGATCATTTGTTTCTTCTTCTGGACCCATTGGTCCTTTCAATTTCGCGCCGGCCATATTTTGTAACGTGAGATCGTCTGGAGGAGTTTCAGTCTGGCCGTGAGGGGTTGTGACGAAGGGACGGTTGCTGGTGGTACGCGTAGAATCACGCGGAACCCTCAGAACCTGCTGTTCGTCGTTAACACCCTCACGTTCAATATCCTCCAGAGCTTGATCAACGTTACGAACGCCAGAAACCATGGTGATTGATTTTTTTTTATGTAGATCTGATGAGATCTGATTGCCGATGTAACAGTGGATGGCGCCAATGAAGAAACGTGGATCTACTCACTGGTAGCAGATCTACTTTCCTCGGGTGTGATTATACTATTTCACCGATGGTTCTTCTGGATCAGTGTTCTTCCACCTACAAAATGAACAGCGCCGTTACTTACCCCTCAGAAAGGGACAGAGGGGTCCTCTTTGGGGTAACCCTCCGGCGTGAGAATAAGTATGGTGTAGGAGAAGATAATAATGTGAGAGTAAGGGAATTGGGAGAGTATTGCTTAATAGCTGAATACTGTATGTTACTCTGTATGATTATGTGATTGTCTCTCTGTGTATGAGAAAAATAACTGACTAGGGCTGCCTGTCAGTGAATGTAATTGAATATGCTTCAATGTGAATCAATGTGTCTGTAACTGTGTACGTTATGATGTATTTATAGTGCTAGGGTTTCCACTGATTGAGCTAAAACCAAATTAGGGTTTCGTTGGCCTCCTCCAATCGATTTGCGCCACGTGTCCTTGGAGACACCTGGTGCTTTTTCATTGGTTATAATCACGTGGTAACCCATGAGTCATGCTGAGCTGTCCATCTTTCATTTAGCAGCTGTCAACATCAGCATATCCTTATTCCTTAAAAAGATGCCTTCTGGAAGGTTGTCTGACGTGCATAATCAAGGTTGCCCTAATCCTGATTTGGATAAGGACGAGGTTGATTATGTGCATGTGTGATATGCGCCCATCCTGAGGATGCGCGAGGTCTTCTCTTTATTCTCACGCGCAGATATTTCATGCGCAGATGTGATACGCACAAGCATGTAATACGCGTCACGCGCGGTTGCCCCACGCGCATGGGTGGGCATGTATAATGCGCGAGCATGTGATATGCGCCGCGCGTGGATGCGCCGCGCGCGGATGCGCCACGCACGATGTGATATGCATAAGCATATATGATGCGTGAGCATGTGATACGCGCGAGCATATGTGATGCGTGAGCATATGTGATGCTTGAGCATATGTGATATGTGCAAGCATGTGATGCTTGAGCATAAGTTTTGGCTTTGTGCCTTGATAATATCTTTGACTTCTAATGTCTTGTATATATCTTGTGGGTTGACCCGCCCCGCTCGATGTTAAGGCGGGTACATACCTCTTCAAATATGAAACCGAGCTAAAACTAAACATGAATCTAGAATCAGAATAAAATGAAACCAAAGTGAAATAAAAGTAAAAAACTGAAACCGAAACTAATACAAAACCAACAAGATAAAATCTAACTGACACTAAACCGAAAACCAAAATTTCTGAAATAAAAATCTGAAACCGAGACAAAAAAATAAAAACTAAAAAATATTAACTCAGCATCAAAATTTATATTTCTGCACTAAAGTAGTTAGTTGGTGGATCATTGGCATATCATGAATTTATATTTCTTGGAGCTAAAGACGTTAGTCAATTCTACTTACTTTTTAGTGTTTTATGATTCATCTTTCTTTTACTTAAATAGTTTTACTTTTATCTTTTTTGTTTTTGTTTCAGTTTCTAAATGTTGTTTCTGCAGGCAGGCACATGCATTGCTAAAGTCATACATGGGCGTAGGGGTGTTCTTCGGGTTATTCGGGTCGGGTTTTTCGGGTTTCAAAGTTTTAAATCTTGATCCGAAACCCAACCCAAATCTCTTACGGGTTTTTCGGGTTTTTCAGGTTGGGTTAATCGGGTTTCGGGTATCCTATCAAAAAAACACAAAACCACAAAAATTTTAATAACTACAATGCTAAAATTAAACCATCATATTCTTCTTTGCTTATAACACAAATAATCAAATAATAAACTAACCTAACTTGATAAAACCATTCAAAAGACGAGTAAAACTAACTCGAACGATAATCGTATTCAATCGGTCGTGTTGATTGTTCGATTACGGTTGCTATTAGTAATAAACGGAAAACATAAATTAATAATAAGCAATCGATCCATAATAGTAGAATGACAACAGCCGATTAGAGCCAGTTATTGATAACTTTAGTGGCTAAGACTTAACATATTATACAAAAATATATTTAATTTTAAAACTAAAAAGTTTATTCGGGTTTTTCGGGTTGACCCAAATCTTATAAATCAAACCCGAGAACCAACCCGAAATACTTCGGTTCGGGTTCGGGTTAGTCTTTTCTCGGGTTCGGGTTCTTCGAGTCGGGTTAGTTCGGGTTCGGGTACGTGTTTTTTCGGGTCGGGTTTCGGGTAAAAGTGACAGCCCTACATGGGCGTAGGTTAGTTGGGGTTGGGTGGTCCCGGGCCCCTCCGTTTTTTCGCTCGTTAGTGTAAATTTATCCTTTTTTAGCCGAAATTTGTATACATAGTGTAAATTTACCAATTTCCGACCGAAATTTTGAGCCCACCCCTCTCTAGTTTATGAACCTATTTATAAATATTGAGTCCACCCCCCTCGACGTGTGTAATATACTGAAATTCGAAAGCAATAAAATAATAAAATAAAATGTCGATTGTTAGAAGATTGATAAACCGATGAAACGTTAATAAACGAATAACCATGATTAAAATATAATTATTATTTTAAACTGTAAATGGTATAATTAATAATAATAACATCAACGGATGAGTATTTTGAAAAAAATATGTTATTTAAGAATTTGAATTTTGAACAAGTTTACAACTCGTAACATTCCAGCGAAAACTTGAGCAACAAACAACTAAATTATTTAGGAACTTGATCACGCTTATAACTCGTTTTAACATATATACACGATATATACGAATGAAATCCGCATCACAAACAACTCCTTTTATCAAAATCTTAAATCTCTATTTATCCCTATCGTATTCGTCGCCGCCGCCCTGCAACTCGCCGGAGAAAGCCGCGGGCACCGCACCCACTGCTACACGAGTTCTCGCCGACGACGCTGGTAGTCACACGCCACCGCTTGCCTCCGCTCTCTGTGTTTCCGCATTAAGCCGCTAAGTACCGCCACCGTAAATCCACCACCTTGAAGGTAACAGCCTAATACATGATCGATTCTACTATTTTGTTATCTTTCTCGCTCGTTTCTAATTTGAATTATGGGTTTAAAATCTGGGGTTTAACGAGACGAGATTAACATATATACGTTCAGCAAACTTTGAAAACAAAATTCACTAATTAGTTCACCTTTTTCAAACTAAAACGTGATTTTATTTAAGATACTAAAGTAATCAGAGACCCACGGCTCACCATAACAGCCATATATAAATCTGAATTTTTGTTTGTTATATTTTACTTGCTAAATGTCGGTGTCATCCGAAGTTAACTGTGTATGATATAAAATAATGAAAAGAATAATTCTAGTTTAACATTTGTATGCATGGGGTTATTATACAATTAAAAGGGTTGAAGACCCGTCAATTAGTACACACTAACACCAACAGTAAACGTGGGTACCAAAATATAATCTAAGTTAAAAGTAATATTGTAGGTTCGCGCAAGTCTTAAGGAGTATTGATATTTAGTGTGCTATTGATCGTCGAAAAAGGTACGGATTCTATGGTCTTTTACTTGTAGCGTAAATATTGTTTTCATCACTCTCATAGTGTACGGACTTTGTGGTCTTGCACTTATAGCATCATACCGTGTCTCCGATCTCATAGTATATGGATTCTTGAGTCGTTAATCGCGTTATAATTATTGAGTTGATTCATAGTATCCTGTCACCGTTATTATTGCATATTGTTATTGTTCAATTGATAAGTGAAATTGTCATGCATGCAATATAATATATTTTATTGCACTCATTATCGCATGTTCCTAATAGACCATTGTACATTGATTGATTGTTATTGAGACATGTTATATTGATATTGGCCATTGTTATTGCATTTTATTTGACCTCAATACCCGAGCATTTATCCACCTATGGGGACGTAGGGCGTCAATCGAGGCACCTTTGACGTGCTCTATCTGTGGCATAGCGATTAGTCCACATCGTCTCTATATTATTGTGCGATGAGAGCATTTACTGATTTCTGAGAGGCATATGGATCGATCCTAGGTAAACTGTTACTGGAGTGAGATGGTTAGGTGTGTGTGCCCACATTCCTATCTCACTTAATTACTGGTGCATTTGTCTACAGCTAATGTACATACTGTTATTGTTACTGTTACTGGCTCACATGGCTATTTCCATAGTAGATATTATTGTATTGATTCATAAATGATCGTTTAGCGTATTGTTAGTGTTACTGGCTTATGGACTGTACATGTTTCTCATGTGATCGTTTATCGTATTGCATTGTTCTTCATCGTTTGTTATTGCTATTGTTCCTCCATTACTGGGCAATTTTTGGCTCATCCGTGTTTCTTTGTTTCGTGTTTTCTTTAATTTGTTACAGGCATGGTTTTAAAAAACGCCATGAGGCGGCGCCTCGAGGTGCGCCTCAGTTCGAGGCGGTAACAAAATGAATTTGAAGCGGCGCCTCAGGGGATAAAAATAAACGTACACCTCTTCATAGCTAAGGCGGAAAAAAATGGTCGAGGCGGAAAGTACGGCTGAGGCGTACGAGGCGGGAAAACCTTTTTTTTGCGGTAAAAAATTTGACGGTAAAAAAATTGGCGCTAGTATTAACCCTAATTTTTACCTATTTTAACTCTGCACATCACACAAGAAAATACAAAGATCTGGACTTCTCTTCATCTTTTTTAAACTTTTGGTGTCAGGTTTCAAACTTGTCTTTTATTATGGTTTAGACTTTTTTGTGTTTTTTATGACTAGTGAATCTGATGATGAAATTATTTTGGAAAATTCTTTGTTTGATGTTAACTATTTTTAATAAGATATATAATTTTTATATTTATTTTTAAATCCCGCCTCGAGCTTAAGCCTCGTTTCGCCTCAAGGCTTACGCCTCGTGAGGCTATGGGAAAACGCCTCGAGGCGCGATTCCGTACTTTTAAACCTTGGTTACAGGTACTCAAGGGAATCCGGAGAACGTGTGATAAGAGAGTAAAAGTAAAAGTCTTAAGTTGGAGGATGAGGAACTTAAATAATTTCTTTTAAGTGAAACAACTTTATTTATTTTCGTTGTCAATGATATTGAACCTTTTTGGTATTGAATGATTTTAAAATTTTAAATTTGGATTTTTATTTATTGTATCGAGAGACACGTCGGCCCTAACCGGGCTGGGGTGGTACAACGTGTATGTCCAAGCTTCACCACTAAAGTCATAGCTCTTGAAATATTAAAACAGATTTGATTGGATAATCAGGGGCACGCCAGACAGGTTTGATTGGATAACCAGGGGCACGCCAGACCTTTACTAAATATGTTGTTTTAGCTATGTCGTCTTTTAGGCCAGTGGGAGGCATTTATGGTCGACTTCCGGTGACAAAGGGCGAAAACACCGACCCCTGGGCGATTTGAGGGGCGACCCGAGGGGGGGGGGGGTTATTGTCGCCGAGTTATATTATTATATTCAAAACATAACCGTTGGGTTTGAACGGTCAAATTTAAAAAACAAAAAAAACACAAATTCTTCTTCAAACTCATCCATTTCATACACTACACATAATCAAATGCTTTAAATAAACAAAAAAAATGAATCCTAAAAATAACCCGAATCACCCATTCCTTACTTTCGGTCAATTCCACGGTTTGCAAAACCAACCGAACGTAAACATGCAATGGAACCCGAACACCCGAAACCAACCGAACAAAAATTACTTGTTTCCTTTTCCGGAACCTGAATTTAACATGTATGAGAACCATAGTTACCTAATTCGCTACCCTAGCCGCGAATTTCGTACTTGATCGGTTCGTACCGAATCGGAATTTGAAAGCGAATTCAATCGCTTTGGTTCGGCGTTCCGATTCCGGTCAATTCGGCGTTCTGATTAAGCCCGAATCGGCGATCCAAATCCACATCATGCACCGAACCTACGCAATTGAAATCGCTATTCCAAATCCAAATGGTACTAGGGCTGTTCAAAAAGCTCACAGCTCGAAGCTCGCTCGAAAAAAGCTCGGAGAAAGCTCGCTCGAAATCGGCTCGATTGTAAATGAGCCGAGCTTGAGCTAGCCCCAGCTCGACTCGAGCTCGCTCGATAGGCTCGCTTGATTGGCTCGAACTATTTTATTTTAATTTATTATATATATATATATATATAAACATACATGCATAAAATTATCGAACCCAGTAATTTTAACATATGGGCTTTCCTTTAATCCAGCCCAGTTTCCTTTCTCACTCCATAGTTCATATTCATAAATTCATATACTGAGTAACTGAGATATGGGACTTCATAGTTCACACACTCAATAATCAGTATATGTTCCATTTTCCACCATAACCCTAGCCGCTCATATTCACCTCCGTCATCGTTCGCCGCTCATATTTACATTCGCCATCGCCCGCCGCTCATAGATGATACTTATCTACTTAATTTTGTATTTGGTTTGGTTTAGACTTGTTGAACATATTTTGTTTTCGATGGTGTTATTAGACGTATTTATTTAGTTTGTATTTGGTTGATGTTGATCTCAACTTCATATTTATTTAGTTTAACTTGATAGTTGCATATAATTTTTATTATTACAGGTAAACTCGAGCCAAATCGAGCCGAGCCGAGCCGGCTCAATTTAAAACCGAGCCGAACTTTAGCTCAAATTTATCGCTCGATTAAGAGCTCGAGCTTGAGCTGAGCCAGCTCGATTGAATATCGAGCCGAGCTTGAGCTTTCCTTGGCTCGGGCTCGGCTCGTGAACAGGCCTAAATGGTACGTTCGGCGGTAATTTTTTGGCGGTAATTTCTTTATGGCGGTAAACAACTGATGGTATTCCGGCAGATTTGGCGGTAATGTTTAGCGCTTGTAAATTCTATGGAACCTGAATTCTAAAAATTCAAAATCATTCCAACCCAATTACATACCAAATTACATATACAATTCCAATTTTCTAGCAATCTCAACTACCAGTCTACATACCCAATTCCAAAGGAAATGAAAAAAAGATAATGAGTTGATTAGATGTGGATCTTAGAATTTTTATGGTCAACTTTTTTGAACTTATGTTTTGAAGTATTATGTATTTTTGAACTTATATTTGAAGTTTCGAAGTTTGAACTTTAAATTGCAAATATTAATAAATATATGAAAGGCATTATATTTTGAACTTTAGTAGAAAACGAATACATCGAATTGAAATACATGGTACATCATACCAGTATGTACCGGTTCGTATCGAAATGAACCTACCCCGCGAACCGAAAACGTAAGCATCTACCAATTGCGTACCCGTTTCGCGAACCCGTACTGAGGTGTACCACGAATTAGGTAACTATGATACAAACTACCTCATGTCCCAAAACTCATGCCGGCATTCGGGTCTACCCAACCGGAGCCGGAGCCGGAACCGGAGACTCGAACGACACGGGCCTCCGGTTCAAGCCAAAATCCGGCCCGTAAACACAAAAAAAACAACAACCAGGGGAGCCGATTGCACAACGTGATCCATACAAACATTCGACCAGAGATGAGGAAGTAGCCCTCACAAGGGCTTGGATCGTTGTTTCGGAGGATCCCGACGTTGGTAAGTTTTTTAATTTGGTGACGTGGCACAAGAGGGGCTACAAAACAATTACACCCCAAAACACAAATTTCCTACTCTTTGCTCATTGGGCGCCACGTGTCGCAATTCGTCCCAAATTATAGCCCCTCCACTACACATAGCCTTATTAAGGTGAGTGTAAAAGAGTAATAGCTTAAAAATAACTTTTAAGTATTTTTAATACTTGAGGTACTCGGCCAGTCAGTCTGAATGGAGCTAATTTCTTAAGACATTTTGAGTTCGTTTCGGGGAGGGGTGTAATTGAGCCAAGTCGACTTGTTTAGCTTACGAGAACTCGAGCCTTTTTAGTTTGTATGATTTGGATACATATTGATGATGAGATTTTGGTTTGGTGTCATAGGTCCTATGGGCCGAGGATTAGACTCACCAACTCTATGTCGCACCGTTGAGTTTCTTAAAAGGAATCACTAATGCACACATTAAGGTCAAACATATTTACTGGTTAGTGTTGATTGTTTTTAAGTTAACTTTTACTTTTTTGGGTTAAATATGAAAAGTTTTGTAATTGCATATAATCATTATTGTAGTTTCGGTTTATATGCTTGTAACTGGGTTGAGATGCATATCTGTAACATCATACACATTCCATTCATCATATTTTACCCTATAATTTAACAACAATTCATATGTATTAACATTTAATACTCATTTTTAAAAATCTCTCACAACTCATCCACCATTTTTATCTTTGTCTTATTCACTAATAGTTATTTTATTATATTTCTTGTTTTTATACACTCACGATAATTTAAAGAATGATGAATAGTAGCTTTTTATATATAAAAAGTTGGTATAACAAATTTTTATAATTTAGGGTTAGGGTAAACAAATGGTGAATGGGTTGAAGTTATTTTTCACCACATATGTTTAAATTCTAAAGATGGGTGAAGATAATGATTGAGATGGGAATGCTCTAATTAGTTTGTTCAAATATTTATATATTATTTACTAGCTTTTAGCTTGCGTGTTACGCGGGTTACTTTTAGTTTGTTTTTAATAATGTATTTTTTATTACTTATTCTTTATGTATATTTTTCAGGTAAGATGTGTTTAGGTATTAAACTTATTAGTTACATGAACTTATAAAATATGTTATATTTATTAGTTTGTTTTGTTTTTTGTTTATATCTCAAATGAGTCTCATTGGTCTAGTAGTGTCCTAACATTTTGTTATTTAAGATGCGAAATTTTGTCTTAATATACATGAATGCACAAAAAAATTTATATGGCTTGTGTTTTTTTCGTTTGTATTGAGTTGTTACGGCTCGTTGGTGATGTAGAACATATATATTGTTTAATGGATCATAAAAAATGGGCTCTCATGTGTCTGTCAATTAATGTAGCCCAACATTTTGTTTTTTGTTGATTAACATATGTATTTTGTGCTTGATAGTGAATTGAGTTTTTAATAAATTGATATATTTGAATTTATGTAGGCCAATTATAGTTCCACGTCTATCTGAAATGGGTACGTCATGTGTTATCATTTCATTTTTGAATGAATTATTAATTTGTTATATTTTTTCTAGTATGTTGTTTAGTTTGTGACTTTCTTATTATTTTGTATGTATTTGTTGTATTTATAGATTTTGTAGTTTTGTTATTTTTGTGTAATAAAAGAACAATTAATTTGTTAATTAGTTTTTATTCTTATCAAATATAATAGAAGTTGTATTAGTTTATGAATTATATTAACGAAAATTTTATGATTATATGTAAAAACTAAGTTTTAATTATTTTTTATTAATAATGTATACGTTTTTAATATTTTATACATAAACTTTGTATTATGAAGTTTTGTAGATTTATTTCTTTTTTATATTTTAAAATGGGTAATAATTGGAAATCGTCATTCGAAAGTGCCGCTATAATGATAATAAACTGTTTTGAGAAACACTTTTCTCACCTTCTTTATCAAATCATTAGTTTCGTCTAACAATTAGAAACCTAAGTTAATATTCCCCTTAATTAGGACAAACATTGTTTTTAAGTGAAAGTTTTGTAGGTTGTTGAAGGGATTTGTGTTTGTTCTTTAGTTTATTTAATCAAACATTGTGTCAATAACTATTTACAACTACTTTTAAAATAATATATTGATTTTAAATAATCTCAACTATCACCTTTTGCCACCTTTAGGCACATAATGGTATGATCTATTGCTATGTTCGCATTCTTTCACCAACCAAGTGACCACTTATTTGAAGAGTAATGACTAATATATCATTTCTAACTAACAAAACAAACAATATAACTTTTTTTTCCAAATCCAGTATTTTGGTTGTCAAGAGGACTCAGTTCAACATGAAGATTTTAATCCTGTCCAAAATGCTCATAGTACTCATTATAAGGCAGTTTGTTTTCAGGTTCAACATCCACTGCAATTGCTATCTTATAACACCGACAACAGTCCATGTTGTAAATAGTATAACCACCTCCACCTAACACCATGAGAGGAACATTAAGCGGCCTAAGTTACCTAAGACAATCTTCATGACCTTTTACAGACAAATTAAAGCATCTGAACCGATCACCAGCCAATGAATCGGGCCCATACTGAAGAACAATAGCATCAGGCTGATAAACTTCCATAACTTTGTGGAAAATCGGTCTAAAAAGACCATGAAATATATATCATCTATCCCATCATTCAAAGGCACATTTAAAGCATCATACTTTCTTTAATTCGCACCAATGTCTTTAATGTGACCCAAAACCGGGGAAAAAATCCCTAAACTTGTGAAACGAAACCATCGTAACCCAGTCAGTTGTAAAGAAAGCTTCTTCAACTCTATCGTTGTACGTGCATTGCACAATAACAATGATACATTAATTGGATGACGAAATTGCTTAATCAATGTTAGATTTTAGAGATATACAGGAAAATTGTAAGCCCAACTTACATGATTCGTCTTAACATTATACCCAAAATTGATGAAATTACCTTGCGTACAGTTTGAATGATGGCCCGATTCTAAGAAGCCAAGCATTTTTTTCAATGTATTCATAACTGAGGTATTCACAAACAAAAATCATTCATAGGGTCGTTTAACAACCTCATTCACCCGTGTAAAAAGTTGACATGTTTGGAATTTGTCAAACACTGGTGAACCAAAGCCGACTTAGCCAACTCAGCTTCGAGTTTGTCAAGCTTGGTAAACGAAGCCCCTGCCATGTTAATATCCAAGAATTAATCACATATAACACTGACAACTCAGCTTCGATTTAGGGCTTTCTTTTGGATCTCTGATGACTTTTAGGCTTTGGATTCGAATGTTTATTCACAGGCAAACAGTTAGTTGGTTATGGATGTCAAACTCTGATTGGGACCTGCGTGCTCGGGGATTCTACCCCGATTGATCTTAGACACCGTCTCTCAGTAATAATTTTGTATAAAAAATTGGTTGCAATTAAGTGCACACCAGCTTTTTGTGAAAACGCATATGAGAAGAATTATTTGTTTCTTTTCTTTGGTTTGTAGTATTCTTTTAATTGGATTTTAACTAAATGATGCTACAAAGTTGTTTTGTGAACCTTATTGCATTTGGTTCAAATTGGAACATGGTTTAAACTTATGCTATAATTAGTTTATTAAACGGTTCTTCGGGTCTTGATAATACAGTCTGTTTAGTTTTTATGCGAGCTACGCTACGAGATATGATTAAATAGTGTACCAATAACTTTTTCTGTTCATTAACTGCTTAATGTGGTACATTTTATTAAGAGTCACAAAAAAATACTTAAAATCAACCTTCAAGATCAATGTGTACTTCCTTCTTATCTTTCAGCACCCAGTTTTTTTTGTGGCTGCTATATTGAGATTGCAGTCCATTTGGACAATGACACCGTTCGCAAAGGTAAGCTAACATTATCTATAGAGTTTATATTTATCTTATAATTATAATTACACTTACTACGACAAAAAATATAATGATTCTCAAAACATATAATTATGCATGTTTACTTCAGTTGTCTTCAATAGCAGCAACCGTGATCTTCGTTTAGCCAAAGAATAGAATAGCTACACATTCTCATCGAAAAGTAAGAAACAGCTTCTCTTTTCTTCAATATTTTGTAAACTCTTAGTTAACAATAGTATAACATATAAATTGTTAACATTTAATTGTGTATAGATTTTTAATTTCTTATGTTTTAAACAACTACAAGGTGGCATTTTGTGCAGCCAAGTAAGCATATTAGATATGCAGATAATGACTTTAGCGGATGATATCTTCTTTGGGTATTTGATGAGAAGTTAGATTCTTGAAACTTATTTCCTATTTATATATTTTAACATACTGTGTATACGCATGCATTCATTATGGTTAAATATATGTGTTTTTTTTGTATTCATGATGGTTAAATATATGTGTTTTTTTTCAACAATATCGTGTATTATATGCTTTTAGTTGAAGAGTTGTAGACATTTTGAATCACTTTGTTATTTTTCAAACCCATGATGATCAACATCGAGAAGATTTGAATGACTCTGAACACCAAAATATGAGTTTTGGCTATAGTATCACAACCCCCCGCAACGCCGGGGGACGAAATACTAGTTTGGTTTAATTGTTTTGTTTTATCCAACATATAAGGTAGCACAACGATGCTTAAACTCACATAAGTAAAGCTTGGATGTTATATCGGATGAGGAATCTGGGAAAGTTGACTGAAATGAAGTAATCACTCTTGTATATTTGGACTTGACATTGAAAAGGCTGCATCTGAATGGATTCTTATAATATCAATCAATATATATATATATATATATAAGGGATGGTTCATGCGAGAAGTGATATTATAGACAGAAGTGCGAGAAGTTAATCTCAACCATTCATTATATCAATCAATGGTTTATGATACACGATGGCATTTTTGTAAATATTTTAAACCTTTAAACAGATGTTTCATGCTTAAAAGGGCAAAAACGTCAATATTGTGTAGCTTCAATAAGTAACGTCTGGAACATCCCTACTTCTACACCAAAACAGCTCGACATAACTCCTCCCATGAAATCCTTTACTCATATGAAATTGATACACATAATCGAGAAGTTTAAAGTCGATTGATTCCGTTTGGGTGTCTATAATAAGCAATCGTTCTTCTTTGTTGTGTACAAACCAGGGTTGAAGCAAAATTTGGGGTTTTTCAGATGCTACAGTGACCTAACCCTAGACAAGAAATTAAAGGTATGTTGGATAAATTGTGTTGTTATTTTTTTAATTAATGTAGCTTATGAAGTAAATAATGCATACACTTTGATCTAATTTAGTTGTAGTTTATCATAGTGCCCTACACCTAAGAAATTGGTAAAATTATGTTAGTGTTTCTTAAAGAGCGTAATTTTTCATAAAATATAAATGAAAACATTCTAGAAACTAGGTTTGTGTTGAAGAACCGTGCATGTGGTTTTTTGTGTGTAGTTAGTAGAAATATAAGATTTGGTAGTGTTGTATTTATTTCAATCCGAGCATATGATACACATATATTCTGTGTAAAGCTATAAATGTGTCATTACATTGTGTAGTTATTGGTGCTTACACCAAGCATTTAAACATTGATTGTGTGATTTATATTTTCAGGTAAAACTCGCAAAATGTGTTCTTTCTCAATGTCAAGTAGTATGGTGATTATTATGTTGATTGTTACTATTTGTTGAGAACAATGTATTGTATATTGAATTATGTAGAGTGAAAAAAGGAGTAGCTCATCACCGTATCATTTGTTTCTTGAAACCACCGAGCTTGTAAGTTGCCCTATTAATATGTTTACTATAGGATGTATGCCTGCATAGTAGTTGTGTAGGGTAACTGAATATCATCGAACTTATGGTTTATAGAACATAATATGTTTAATTTATGTGAAACGAGGTTTTAATTGTTAGGATTGCTAGTTTGGTGTCGGGTTAGTCGTGATGTTGCTGGTGCAAAATTCAAAGAGCCAGAGTCAAATATAATTTATTTATTCATCTGACATCTGTTGGTATTCGGGTGGTGTAGTTTGGAAATTATTTTTTGGCACCCCTGGTTGTTAGTTATAATATCGGTTCGGGTGTCATGCTTTAGTGGAAGGTTGTAAGTTAGTAAGTAAATGGATGTATGAAAATACTATGTAGGTACTTAATCGTGTGTAGGTATATAGTTATGTATATTAGAATTTTGAGTTGTTGTAGGTCCCATAATATGTAGGTGTAAGCTATATTGTGCAATAATATTTTCTCAAACTAATTTAGTTAACTCTGTTTGTTTCTTGTATTTTTATTTTATATAAACATATGAAAGACATTTATAGATTCATGTTCACCACTGGTTTATCCGTGTTGAGGAAGAATATTAGTCAGAAACTAAACAACGATGCACGCAAAATCAAATTATGACCATATGAAATGTTTATCTTCCCGATTACGTCAGTTGGTCACTGCTATTTAGTGTGTTATGATGTGAAGAATCTCTCAATTGATGTGTTGGACAATGCTGATACATCAAGAAAGAAGCATAGGTCGAGAGCCGAAAAGGAGAGGGGTGATGATTATGTTGGTATTCGCACGAGTACAGTCGCGAAACTGGTAAGGACATGATGTTAAAGTGTTGATATTGTAAAGTAGTTGATGTATGTATGATGCAATAGGAGTTTTTTTGTGGATTACCTACGAATGGTAAATCATCCAAAGGCACATGGAATGAAGGCGGTACAACCAATGTGGCTGAATTTAAAATGTGCCACAAAAAATAATTTTGAAGAGTTCGTGTTGTTTACAATGAGGCATATGGAGACATTCATTTGGGGGGGGGGGGGGGATAATTGTGGCTGTGGGACAGGGATGAGTTGTTGAAGCTAAAAAAGGTGTTACTCGATTTAAGGACCAAATACATAGCCAAGATTCTGTTAGCTGACATAAACACCCATAAAATAGAAATCATGAAAGCTCTCACAAAGAAATGATGACTCGGTTGCTGAAGGCTTATAGTTTTATCAAATTGATTTATGTTTTGTAGTCTCTAAACTTTAGTTTGTTTTGGTTGAACCGTTGTGATTTGACTATCTGGTTTAAACCACATGTATGTAGGTAGGGTTTTTATGACTTAATTATGTGGCTAGTTTCATTTGACAGTACTAATGTAATGAATCTTATATTTGGTTATGGAATGAACTATTTCTTGACATATTTTTTTATGTTGATAGTCGTACCATTTTTTATATGCTTTAAATTAAGGTTACTTTATAGATAATAGGCGGTTGTTTTGATGTCCTCAATTGTATTAACTTAATGTGGTTAATTATATGATAACATTAATGAAAATGAATAGGTGCATATGCTCTTCAAATGTAAATTTGCAATGAGATGGATGAATTTTAGAAACTAAGTGATGCATGACTGATATCATAATATATTTGATCCTTAGTAATAAAATCTTGACTTTTGGTTCCACTATATACTTGTGTATAAAAACGAAGTTCACCGTATGTATCACGCTAACGCAAGTGTCCAAATAATCTTACGAGTTGTAATTATGTCAACATAGAAACCTTTGTAAACGGTGGATTTTAAATTTTAGCGCTTAAATGGAGATTTACATTTGGACGATTGCAGGCTTCAATTCGTAAGGATTGTAGATTTGCCTATCACGTTAAAAAATTATTAGTTAACATAAATACGTTAGCACACATACACACACATGTGCACGCAACAAGTACACACAAAACATTCATTATTACACATATATATACAAACATACACACGGTAGTGACTATGTAAAATATGAACATACATACGTACACACATGCAAACCTACATACATACACATGTGTATACAAACGTACACATCTACATATCTACATACATACAAACATACCTAAAAATATACGTACCTACATGCATACATACCTACATCCGTACACACCTAAATAACCACATACATATGTATCTTCATACCTACATAGCTACATGCGTGCATACCTACGTATGTACACACATTCGAACCATGTACCTATATACCTACATACCTACGTACATGGACACCTATGTTAGTATATAAAGAATAATCAACATACATACATACCAACAAACCTACACATTCGAACCATGTACCTATATACCTACACATATACAGACTTACACACCTACATACCTACACATATACAGACCTACACACCTACATACATACAAACTTACTGACCTACATACCTACACACCTACCAGCCTACATACCTACCTATGTACATACCGACATACATACATACATACATACATACATAACAAAATACATACATACATACATACAAAAGGTACGCGCCTACATACATACAAACAAAACTATGTACATAAGGACATCCATATGTACAAAGATACGTACTGAAATACATACATATGCATATATATATACATACATCCATACATAAATAAATATATATACATACAAAATATGTACCTACCTACAAACGTACATACAAAGATACGTGCCTACATATGTTGATATGTAGTATAGTGTGTGCTACCTTTTACTTTACCTGTAACTTTTTCTTCTTATCTAAAGCTAATATGGTCGTCTCTACCTTTAACTCCATATAATGCAAATGAGACCTTTTGGAATCATTTCCGAACACAATTAGAAAGTTAAGAATAATTTGTTTAAACATCATTAACAAGTAAAACAAAAATACAACACCAAAAAGACTTGAATTGCGATTTTGATGTTTGTGATATGTAGTTACTAGTTACAACCAAAACTAACCTTTTACCAAACAAATTTAAAACTGCATCTTGAAAACTAAAACGTGCAGCCCTTTTAACAAATCATGCTCACTGCTTCAGATATCATATACCAAACTGCACTTTTGATTTACGACCATGAATCAATCGAATATTAGATCCATATTGTAAGCCCCCTACTTAGAATATCAATTTAAATTCCAAATGCACACTTGCATCAAACAACCATCGAAGCTTTGAAAATTATGTTGTTTTGTACCAAACATCCCGAACTTACCCTATAGTTGACCCGTTAAAAACACATTCTGACTCAAAGTTGGATTAATACAATGACCCATTTCAGTCTTCGACCTGTAACATACTATATAAAACCTTGATTAATGAACAACACTTGTGAAATGAAAACAAATGGCCCGTTTGTAGAATTTTACCCAAATTACCCTTGAGCTTCCATTGACCTGTATCAACAAAATTGGCCCGATATGACCTGAAAAATGACCTACAATCAGCAACATTTGACATTACTAATGTAATTGGTCTTTTGGTGAATGTGTGCTCGTAATTGTGTTATTTTTTTTATTTTAATTTTTTTAGCACTTTTGAATAATCATGATGTATTAAAAGAATAGAGTAAAAGTTTTGATTTTCAAAATAACGTGAACGACGTATCGCTTTATTTGTAGCATATGTAGATAACATTGTGCGTATTTAATGATGCATAAATATGTCATACATAAATATCTACAATGGTATGAAGAAACACATACGTACGTAGCTACATACATATCTACATTAGTACCTACATACATATGTACCTGCTTACAATCATGTATTAATATATATCTACATATTGATATATGTATTTTCATAAAAAGTTTACCTTAATACACAAACATAAGTATATACATAAGAAAGTACATAAGGAAACGAGGTGTGTCATAAACAGGTTATTATAAAAACAAACAGAAACTTAAATAATTATGGTGCACAAATGTTAAAACGAGCATCTGGTTGAATGTAGTATGAAAAAAATTATAGAATACTAGAAAAACTAATGAAACACAGTGTAATAATCTTGTTGGGCCAAAAAATAATGTTTAACATTAGAGTTGATATAAAGGAACCGAATGAAACCTGAAGTTATTGATATTGATTCGATGTATCATCCTGTTGTGAAAAGCATCTCACACTGAATTCGTCCAAATCTAAATCGATTTAGGGCATAATGAAATTAGGTTGAATAGTCATTGGTTAATATTATAATCAAATTAGACATTCGATTCACAAAAAAATCTGCAATGGGTGTCCAATTATTGATGGAGTTAATATAAATATGAGATTGTGAGGAGTCGATGTTTTTTGTTCTTGAACGGTAGATGTTGTGATAAACAAATGATATTTATCAAATAAAATAATATTTGAAACAACCCTGCAATTAAAAGTTACCATATATAATTTTAGAATAGATTACCAATATACACTTACATATAATTTAAAGGGAAAATAAAAAGAAAATATATGATTGGTTGTAACTACTTCTCGCACTTCTCGCTGTAAGAATACTTCTGAAACGAACCTAATCCTATATATATATATATATATAGGGGAGGGTTCCATTAAAAACCATAGTTTTCTTGAAAACCAATTAAAAGAATCTTGGCCATTGATTTAATAGATCGATGCTTTAAATCAATCACTGGCAAAGTAGTAATTATTTAGAAATTAATGGTTTTTATATAACTGTTCAAGAGTAAAAATGGTATATGGGCACAATTTACTTTAAGAAAATGTTAATTAGCTGTTGACTGAATTCCTAAAAAATCTCTATATTTGCATGATTTTCTTTTTAAGAGAGGTTCAAATAAGAAGTTTGATTTTCCTAAGAAGGCTTGAAAATAGGGTATTTTATTCTACTACCTTAATATTGAAAACCCACTTAATTTAATTATAAAAACCCACTTAATTAATCTTATAAACCCACTTATATTTTCAGTCATCTCCTACAACCACAACCGCCCACCGCCACCCACCGCCACCACCTTGCCGAAAAAGTTTTCGGAAATTTCGCCGGAAAATTCATCGGAAAGTCACAGGTAAACAATCCTCGGAAAATTTTGCCGAAAAAATCGCCGAAAAATTTACCGAAAAACAATTACCGGAAATTATCGACCGAAAATGGCCACCGAAAAAACACAATGGAAAACACAATGAAAAAAACACTATAAAAATAAAAAACACAATGACAACACAATGCAAAAACACTATGAAAAAATAAAAGACTATTGTATAACACAATTTTGGTAAAAAAACAATTTGTAAAATCTAAGGCCCCTAGCCCGGTGCCCTATTTGGCGTCGGATTTACTCATAAAAATCGTTCTACAAATCAGAGTTAATTAAAACTTTCGCCGAAACGTTAACTTTAATCATTCGATACAAAACATTTGATCTTTTTTTTAAAACATAAAATACAACATTATATATAAAACATAATTTCTTCCTTCTTCATATGCAAGCCATTTAATCCATGCCATGTTCCATCCTCATGCCAGCTCAATAAACATATATACATGCGTGCATACTAAAGTCAGCTACGCTGAGTGAGTTCTAGTTAATCAGGCAACATACAATACATTCTGATACATTCACGTATACGTATCCGAAGATACATATTCATACTTAACCGAACTTCATTCCTGACACCTTATAATTATCCATAAGAGAACCATTGCACAATATCTATTAGAAGAACACTTAGTATTATTCACAGAAGTAAAAACTTGTATCATATATAGAAGATTCTATATAAACTCTCCATAAAAGGATCCCTAGACATTATCCATAGATGGATCCTTAAACGTTACCCATAGAAGAGACCCTCTATACTTTCAATAGAAGGACCACTACACATTATCCATAGAAGGAGCTCTATACCTGATCCATAGAAGGAACCATATTTAGTGCCATAGAAGGTACTCCATAGAAGGAACGCATACTCAGTTGTATAATATCCGTACAAGGACCGCTAATAAGGTTCACAGTTCTTATATATGCTATCACATATCGAGTCTAGGTCCAATAGTAGTTTAGAGGGATTTGCCATCCTAACTTACTATGCCGGAAATAAATCTCATATACCATTCATGTACCTACTTACACATACCTCACATATACGATAATTACATCATAGCATATGAACGCTCTAGGCGTTATTCACATCTTTCATCTAACAACCATACTCTTTGACGATACATGCAATATCCGAAGATCGTTCACGTACCGGCAAGCATACATTCCTAACATTCATACATACTATCACATCAATCATCGTGGTATACACTTATCATTTAAGGTAAGTATATTAACATTCATATTGAGTATGCACACAGCCCTAAAAACATAACAAGAAAATTGGGCTAGAAACTCACATGTGTCCAGTTACGTTCACCGTTAATGGTTACTCCTTTCTTTAGCTGTGTGTGACTAACTGTATAACAATTACACGTATCAATTAACTAGCACTACCCATATCGCGTTTGTAGATTAATTATAACTTTCAACGAATGGGGGCCCGGGTGCAGTGCCCCTGGTAGTGGCATTCTAGGAGCGGTAACCCCTAGCAGGGTCCAAGGGGCAGAGCCCCTTGATGGGGTCAAGCTTCCAGGTCAGCTTTGAAAAATTTTATTTCCATTAACTGCGTGAACACAATTTTCCTTAGGATTCTTACTTTATTATTTTATTTGCTAACTCATAAAGTTTGAGGCTTCTTTGTAATTAATCCGTTTTATTCTAAGTCCAGGGACCTTTCGGTCATTCTTTAAATATTAATTCATTTCCAGTTCGTTAACGAAGGAGGCTCCTTTGTTATTTCTTAACAAATGAGCACATAACGAATGACCTGATTCGTTATCTTAACATAGCGAATGGGAACAAAACAAATGACCTGATTCGTTATCTTAACATAGCGAATAGGCACATAACGAATGACCAGATTCGTTATCTTAACATAGCGAATGAGCACATAAACGAATGACCTCATTCGTTATCTTAACATAGCGAATGGGCACATAACGCATGACCAGATTCGTTATCTTAGCATAGCGAATGGGCACATAATGAATGACATGATTCATTTATCATAACGAATTAGCATCTGTTCTTATCCAGACTTGACTCAGGGTCAAAGTAAAAATCGTCAAGAAGACGAACTGGTCAACATATTTCAGATCTGCAATAAACCTTTGATTCTTAACGAAACAACATGATTTTGGTATCATTGAAATCCGTTTAGCAGCGCCTACAGACCCTAACCATTCATTCATCCAAATATTCGCGTTTATAAGGTGCGATTACCCAATACAAGAACCTGGGTCTTAACATTATTTATTAACCTATCAATTGTTTATAGATTGCACTGTGAATTTGTTCGTTTGATTCGTTTTCACAATAATCATATAGATCTAGGATCTATTAAACGAATCTGAGCCTATATGAATGAGTTTCCTTTATAAACGTACCTTAAACGAGTCGATCTACGAACACGATCTTGTCTTGATGTTGGATTTGGCTCGTAACGATGCTGTACACTAACCAGCTCGGGTTTTCTCCTCTAGATCTTGGCTCAGGATATATGATGGTGTTCGTGTGTGTGTTTGAAAGTTTAGGCTATGGTGTGAAGATGGATAAAATGGAAAGGTTTAGGGTTTAAGGGGTATTTATACTCTCTTAAGCCCATTGACATAAGGCCCATTTTCCTTTTTTGGTCCATATTTATTCTCATTTAATTAGCATACTTAACCTTCCATCTTTGTTATTTTATTAATTCTCTACTATTTCAAGTAAACTTTTCATTCATAAATAAATAATATATAAAATATTATTCTTGGAAATTTAGGGATGTTACAAGTCTTCCATTCTTAAAGAGGTTTCGTCCCCAAAAACCTAGCTTATTCCTTGTAAAAGGAACACTTTCTATATTCACACACTTTATTAAATCGTCTTTGCTTTCTGGGTTATACTTCTTACTCCTGACTTTGCAGTCACCGAGTGGTGTTCACGTGTTTTAGCTTTTAAGGTAGCTTGCCCATGAGGCCCTCGATGCACCAAGTCTCGTCTCGTCTTTCCAATGGGCATTGTTTTATATTATATTAACTCTAATGCCTAAGACGACACTTTATCATAACACAATATTCATCATAACCAACATGCATTCACGACAATTCATATCATAATTAATAAACACCAGTCTAAACTTCAATATAAAACAACACGTAATAAGTTTCACATAGATTTAAAACTTATGACTAGTAACTAGCCTTCTTGAGCGGTCTTTTCTAAGCATACGGAGGAAACTATTAAACCTCAAGCATTCTTCTCTGCTTCATGTCCTTCCTTCGGCTTCCTGCAGTCCCTTGCTAGGTGTCCATGTACTCCACAGTTGTGACGTCTATGGTAATCCTTACACTCTCAGGAGGAATGTCCTGATTTTCCACACCTGAAGCACACATTTAATCCCATTCTGCACTCTCCCGAGTGTTTCTTCCTACATTTCCCACAGAACGGGAGCTCATCCTTCCTTGGCTTCTTCTTAAGGGAATCCTCTTCATCTGGTGTTGGGGTCGGGTTTGTTTTCTTTGTTTCAACCTTCTCCTCTTCACTGGTGGCAAGGTCATCATAGAAAATTTCGGCCAATTCCACAGTTGAATCGAATGTTGCTGGTTTATTAGCTCTACCCAATGTTCGGACACTTTGTGGTAGTCCTCTGATGTAGCACTTGATTCTTTTCGCTTAGGTATTAACCATATCGGGAACCAAACTAGACATGCGGTTGAACTCAGTGGTGTATTCACGGTGTGCCATTTTTTCTGCCTTCAGATTCAAAAACTTCATCTCAGCCCTCTCAACCTCAGCATCAACACAAAATCGCTTCATCACCAACTCCTTCAGGTCATCCCATTTCATACTTTTAATCTCTTCTCGGGTCTTCCTCTGCTCCACTGTCTCCTACCAGAACATAGCCTCATCACCAAACGACTGGGTGGCATAACCTACCGCTTGATCTGGACGTCACTCGCTAATTTGAATAACGTTGTCCATTGCGGTTATCCACTAGAGAGTAGCAGTCGCGTCTTCCAAGATAGTTAACTTCGCTGGGTCACGTCCCTTGAACGCTTTGCAGTTGCACCCACCTTGGCCTCTCTTTCTTTCATTAACCTTCACAGATCGAACTTCACTCGATTCACCTTCCTCATTCTCATCATCTTTCTTACCATCCTCCCTTGCCCTCTCAGCGGTCCTTGCCTAGCTTGCAACAGACTTCCCAGGATGTAATTCCTTCATGCGGCCACTACAGCCTGAGCAAAGGCAGCTTGAACAGCAGGGTCAAGTTGATACCCTTTGTTATTGCTCGGATTTCGCCCAGCTACACTCCCTTTTTCTCCCGTGTTGGTAACTAACTCTACAGAAGGTTCTCGAGCCATTCGTAGCCTACCACGACGTCCCGTACGACCTCCTTGATCAGCAACCTTTCTTGCACCAACCATTCGCATTCTATAAGGAAACACAAACGTCATCACTTAAGGAACTATTTAGTACAAGAATAGTAAGGCAAATAGGTAATAACATTGGCCAACTGTGATTAGCTGATCACGTTACTCTCCGTGTCCTATACACTCCCCTTTGTGAGTCCACATATGCTTTACCTTTACTCAGCTTTCTTGAGTGGCACGTGGCTTTCTTGAACTGGCATCTTCTTTCTTTTCTTTCTTAAGTCCCAATCTTTATTCGATTCTAAGCATGTATGATGCTTAATTCTCTCGAACTTATGCTCTGATACCAACTTGTAAGAACCCGGTCCCGGTACCCCACTTTAGCGTCAGATTTACTCATAAACACAGTTATACAAATCCGAGTTAATTAAAACTTCCGTGGAAACGTTAACTTTAATCATTCGCTACAAAATATTCGATCTTTTCTTTAAAAAATAACACACACCATTATTTTTAAAACTTCATTTCTTCCATCTTTAGATGTCAGCCATTCAATCCATGCCATGTGCCATCCTCATGCCAGCTCAATAAACATATGTACATGGGTGCATACTAAAGGTCAGCTACGCTGAGTGAGTTCTAGTTAATCAGACTGTTGGGCCAAGGTTTTTTGGTTTGTACTTAATCTAGTGATGTTGGGCTTGGGGTGCGGGCTACATGTAAACCGAGAACACAAGTGTGTTCTCGGTGGGCTTTTCTAGGTTTTGGGCCGTGTTGGTTATCCTATATATAGGCATGTTATGTATAGGGCTAAACGTTGTTCATTCCTAGTTTGGTGATCACAGTTTTGTATGTGCTTAAGCACCCGACGTATTTATAATATACGTGTGTTTTGAAGCAATTGCGTGTTATTTTACTTGCTCTTATTCGTGTTCTTGAATCACCGAGTGTTGGTATTCCACACCAATATTCATTTAGTTGATATCATATTGTAGTGATCCAGATTCGGGACTTACAATTGTTATCAGAGCCTTTGACGAATTCAGGCTCGTTATTGTGATATCAACTACTCAAGGATATTATTTACAAGGTTTGATGAGTTTTTTCCGGTGAGGCAGTGTTCGGAGAAGAAGATTGGACTATTTTTGGATAAAGATTGGATTTAACTTGGAAATTAAATCAAATCCCACTTTAGTTGGAAAGTTGTTACAATTCAGTTGAAGTTTGTCTCTGGTTTTCGGCCTATGGAGTTTTAAATTCAATAGTTCTCGGCTTCTCGTAGTTCTCAGCTCAAAGAACTACGTAGTTCTCGGCTCACAGTAGTTCTCGGCTTATCATAGTTCTCGGTCAAAGAATTGGTCAAAAGAGAGGGTTTTCGGTCAATATTTGGTCAACTATTGAGTTTTCGGTTAATCTTTAGGCAACACTTGTGTTCTCGGTCAATCTTTGTTCAATACCTGAGTTCTCGGTCAAAGATTTGGTCAACACTCTAGTTCTTGGTCAGCGTGTTCCGTCATACTCTCAGCCCAGTCTACAGTGTTGGGCCCTTTTATATTGGACTTGGATTTTTTTTAACTGGACTTAAAACCCTAATTGGACTTAATCTTATTTGGATTTAAATTAGAATGGCCCAGTTAACTAATGGCAGCAGCTCCATCAATTCGTCACTTCACCAAGAACTTGATTCCATCATGGGAACTGCTACTCGCATACCCCGTTTATTATCGCACGAGGGGTTCCGTGAATGGAAATTCCGTTTCCAACACTATGCCAAGATGAAAGACTCGAAAATTTGGAGAAGCATTGTGAGGGGACCTCAAAGGATCACCTATCAAAGGGAGGGTTCAGACGAGGTTCTTGTAAAGCCGGTTGCTAATTATGATGATGATGATGATGATGATTTTGCTAAAGTGAAGAAGATGAGAAAGCTCTTTCAACTATAACCATGGCACTTTCACCCGAGATTGCCCTTCAGTTTAGAGAACTCCAAACAGCTAAGGAGTTGTGGGCCGCACTGATAGAAGTTTATGAAGGAAATGAGGATATGAAGAGAAGTCGCCAAGATTTGCTGCGACAAAAGTTCAATATGTTCAATCATGTTTTGGAGAGATTGGAACCCCAAGTTCAAAGGTTCATATCTCTCGTAACTGAAATGAGAACTGTAGGAATCTTTCTACAAACCTCAGAAATTAACAACAAGTTGGTGAACTCTATACCAAAAAATTGGGACATGAATGTTGCGGTTATCAAAAAGACCAAGGATCTGAACAGAATGAGCATGACTTAAATGATAGCCACCATTAAAGCCTGTGATATGGACGATAAGCAGTGGGCAATAAATCACGCTAGTTCTTACAGTACTGCGGGATATAGCATTGCTTCTAACAATGCTCTCATATCTCAAGATAGTTTTTCACTGTTCAAACCTACTCAACAACCACCACAGGGAAACTTCCAGATGTTCTCATCCACCCTCGGTCAATCATCATCATCTAATTCACCTAATCCAGCTCCAGTATTTTTTACCAAATCAGGTCAGTCTACAAATGATTCTGGTAAAACCACTCCCAGTCTAAACTCCAGCCAATTTCCCACTATACCTAAAGAAACACAAGAGAATCTCGCTCTAATGGCGGGATTTAGTGTTATCATGCTTTTCTGGTCGGAGACTTGGTTCAACCGGTGGTTACTGCTGAACTAGATCAGATTCATCCGATGATGTTGAAGAAATGGACATCTTGTGGAAAATTGCCATGGCAGTTTTTCATGCCAAGAAGTTTACTAAGAGGATGAGTAGGAATAATTGGAAAATGCCTAATAACCAAAAGGTGGGTTTTAATAAAGAGACCCTCAGATGCTACAACTGTCACGAGCCGGGTCATTTTGCTCGTGAATGCACTAATCCAACTAAGGATGGAAATACAGAAAGGGCATTGGTTCCAGTTGGGAATGCTCGGGGTGAAGTTGGAGGCAGTTCTAGAAATGGTGAAAGAGGTATGGTTGCTCAAACGTTCTCGTGGGAAGGTCAGATGGTTGCGCTTAACATTGGAAATCAAACTGCAAATTTCGCAACGGTTGAAGATTCTGAAGAGGAAAACATTGCTGAGGAGAAGGTCAATGAGCTCCAGTTTGCATACATGGCGTTCACTTCTCCGGATTCATCTGAGGTACGTTTTCAACCATGTTATTTAAATTGTGGTGAGAAAATAGAAATGTATAAACTTCACAATAACAGTCTAAGCAGAGATATGGAACGAATAAAATCATAGAATTTTAAATTTAAGAAAAATAAAAAGGGTTTTCTAGACAAAATAGAATCTCTTAACAAAGACATTAAAAAACTAAGTCTGATTTTAGCATAAAGAGTTGTCACCATCTTGATGCTAAACAAGAAATCGCAGAATTGACTGCTAAACTGGAAGCTTCTAAGTTAGAAATCCTGAATCTAACTAGCAAGTTTGAAAAGGCTGAGTTTAATTTTAAAAAATTTGAAGGTTCCAGTAAAGTAGTCAACTCGATGATTGAAAATCAACTGTGGTGGAAAGAAAATGAAGGTGAGGGGATATGATTCAGTCAAGTTCCCCCACCATACAACCACAATTATGTCCCCACTCCTGTCACCAAAGAACAGGAAGAAAAAATAAAGGAATTGAAGTATGGTAAACAAGATAAGGGTGAGGGGACCGGTTCTACAAATACCGGTCCATCTACTTCAAGTATGAACGATTCTAATGTGTCTACTTCATGTGCAGAAAAAGTAATTGGGAAGGAGTGGACTGATGAGGATGACGACCCTAGCTTTGATTTTGATAATAATTTTATTTATAATGTTTCTTTAGAACTTCCTTCTTTGAATTCTGTTATTCCGACTGTTTGTGTGGGCTCTGTTTTAAAGAGTAAGGATACTTGTGTGGTTGATTCGGTTGAAACTTTAAACTCTAATAATGTGGTTACTAATAAAAACAAAATTTCAAAAAATTCCAAAAAATCAGAAAAACATGTTACACCTAAGTTTGTCAAGGAGGGATGCTCTAGTGACAAACAAGGTGATAAGTTAAAAGGGGGTGACATGAATTTACGCAAATCTAAGCAAACTTGTCCACACAACCAGTCCAGATAAGGAGTTGCCCAAAATGATTTTTTCATAAAACTTCAGACATGTTTTAACTGTGGCACTCCTGGTCATATTACCAGATGCTGTCCACATCGTCCGTACATTCCGTACTACGGTTTTTATCAAAGGAATATGCCTTATATGCCTCGTAATACGTGCAGACAAGAATTCAGGCATTGTCCAGCTAGTTCCTTTGACGATGATTGGAATCAAAATAAATCTGGCAAGTTTAGTCCTCATCAGACCAAACCAAACAGATACAAAAGAGTAGTCAGAAAAGATGTTTCAAGGTCAAACTTAAAATATAAAAACTAAGGCTAAGTTCAAATAGGAGAAACGGGCAGATTCGTCTCCTCCCACATCCAAATCACCGAAGGTTAAGACAAACATTCGTACATATAACTCCAAGTCTCACAGACATAGATGGTTGCCTAAATCTCCGACCAAAGAGTCAACAAAAACTATTTTTGATGATCAAAAGGATATGTCATGGCAATCCGTGACAACTGTAGACGAATCAGGGTCACCCAGTGTAAGTATGGACTGGGTGCCAAAAACTAACTAATCCCGCGGTTCGTGCAGGGACAGCTATGGAGGAATATCATCAGACCTTGGTATGTTGATAGTGGCTGTTCCAGGCACATGACAGGAGACATTACCCAGCTACACGACGTTCAAACATTTAATGGTGGGTATGTGTCCTTTGCGGGAGGAGAGAAAGGAAAGATCACTCAAAAGGGTACTGTAAGTAACGGTGTTTTAAAGTTTGAAAATGTTAATTTTGTTCCAGAATTGAAGCATAGCCTTTTGAGCATGTCACAAATTTGTGACAAAGATTTTTCAACTCATTTTACTAAAAAGGAGTGCTTAATTCTGAAACCTGGTATAATCATACCAGAAGAATGGATTCTTGTTCGATCACAACGAAAAGATAATGCTTATGTGATCGACATGAAAAAAATGTTCCTGACGAAGTAACCTATTTGTTTTCAAAAGTGTCAGAACATAATGCGATGCTTTGGCATCGTCGACTTGGTCATGCTAATACAAAAAATCTAATACGTCTTGCTAAAAACAATTTAGTGCGGGCTTACCAATCAAGGATTTTGTGACTGTTGAAAAATGTGTTGCTTGTGCTTTAGGTAAACATCATCGAAAATCTCATAAGCCTAAATTAATTAATACTATCTCATCAGTTTTTCAGTTACTTCATGTGGACCTCTTTGGGCCGGTTCATGTCTTAAGTTTGTCTCGTAGCTCTTACTGTCTTGTTATTACTGATGATTACTCACGTTTTACATGGGTATTTTTCTTATCAAATAAGAGTGAAACTGCAGATCTGATCAAGAAGCTTGTGGTGTTAATGGAGAATCAACTGAATCTAAAGCTGAAAGGAATCCGTTGTGACAATGGAACGAAATTCAAGAATGCTGTTCTGAATAATTTTTCTCAAAAAAGGGGTGCTTCGTCAGTACAGTGCTCCGCGGACGCCTCAAAAAAATGGTGTCGCTGAAAGAAGAAACATAACTTTAATCGAAGCAGCAAGAACGATGTTATGTGATTCTAAACTGCCACTGTTTTTCTAGGCAGAAGCCATTAATACGGCCTGTTATGTTCAGAACCGGGTGATAATCAACAAGTCCAAGATGAAGACTCCGTATGAGATTGTTTATGGTCATCAACCCACTGTCACACATTTCAGAGCTTTCGGGTGTCCGTGCACGTTGCTAAACCTAGAAACCACTCCAAAGTTTGGCCGTAGCAGATGAGTGTTACTTCGTTGGATATGCGAGAAATACAGCATATAGAGTCTACAACAAGTCAACTAAGCAGATTCTAGAGTCCTATGAAGTTCGTTGGTTAGAAGAAAATGAGACTGACACCCGTGTTGGTCCCGATTGGTTATTCGACTACAATGAATTTTTCAAGCCCTTCAATGTATTTCCAGTTATCAACACAGAATCTCAAGATGGTCTCACAGTGGAAGTTACACAAGACTGTTCTCAGTCACTGTCTCATATTTCTCCGTTACTGGATGATGAGGTTACTGAACTGACAAGTGCTTCGACCAAAACCGATAATCAGCCTAAACAATCTTCAGAGACCGATTTTTCACCAATCTCATATAAGAATACTGCAAATGTTGAGGGGGAGAGTTCCGTTCGTCAGATATTCGGGAGCACACCGTTTCCCGACGCCATTCCAGATGAATACGTTGCCGGCACCTTGTACTCTCATAGTACAGCAACATCTGGCTGGAAAAATCCCCTTACTGATTCCGGGGAGAACGTAACAAATCTTCAACCTAACAGTGATGTTTCTGATCATTCAATTTCTTCAAGAATCCAAAAGAATCATCCGATTGAAAAAATCATAGGTCCCATTGAAGCAGGTGTGTCTACCAGAAGTCAGACTGGACACATAAACAGTTGTATGTTACCCTGTTTCATATCTCAAATCGAGCCAAAGAATGTTGAAATGGCCCTTCAAGAACCTAGTTGGGTTGATGCTATGCATGAAGAACTGAATCAGTTTGATAAGTTGAAGGTATGGAGATTGGTTAAACTGACGGAAGGAAAGAAAGCTCTTGATACAAGATGGGTTTTTAGGAATAAGCAAGATGACACGAGGGTTATTGTCGTAATAAGGTACGACTGGTAGTTCGCGGGTTTCGAAAGGTTGAAGGGTTAGATTACACAGAATTTTATGCTCCAGTAGCTAGACTTGAGGCAATTAGAATCTTTCTGGCATATGCATCGTATATGGGGTTCACAGTTTATCAGATGGATGTTAAAACAGCATTCTTGTATGGAGAGGTTAAAGAGGAGATTTATGTTGATCAGCCACCGGGTTTCGTTGATTCCAAGAAACCACATCATGTTTACAAGCTAGACAAGGCACTGTATGGACTACATCAGGCTCCTCGGGCGTGGTATGCTACGCTGACCGCACATCTTCTTGATCATGGCTATAAGCGTGGGACAATTGATCAAACCTTGTTTCGGAAAACTGTCGGAAAGGATTTGATTCTGGTCCAGATATATGTTGATGACATCATCTTCGGTTCCACCAGTGCTGATTTGTGCAAAGAATTTGAGGGTGATATGAAGAAAAGATTTGAGATGAGCTCATTGGGTGAAATGACAACATTTCTGGGTTTACAGGTTCGCCAAATTCCGACGGGAATTTTGTTGCATCAAGGAAAGTATGTTGAAGATATGCTGGCTAAGTTTGAGCTTCAAGATTCCAAGAGTGCTAATACTCCAATGGCAGAAAGACCGCTATTGTCATCTGATCCTGAAGGGAGTCCCGTAGATCAAACATACTATCGATCGATGATTAGGTCTCTGATGTATCTCACAGCTAGCCGTCCTGACATAATGTTTGCAGTCTGCCAATGTGCTCGCTTCCAGGCTAATCCTAAACTCTCTCATTTAATTGCTGCTAAACGTATTTTTAGATATCTGAAGGGACAACCGAAGTTAGGTCTTTGGTATCCCAAACAATCAGAATTTGATCTTTCTGCATTTGCTGATAGCAATTATGGTGGAGATGACATTGAAAGGAAATTCACGTCAGCCGGTTGCCAGTTTCTCGGAGATCAGCTCATCTCATGGCAGTGTAAGAAACAACAAATAGTGTCCACCTAGACAACCGAAGCAGAGTATGTTTCCGCATCCGCTTGCTGCTCTCAAGTTATCTGGATGCAAAACCAGTTGCTGGATTACGGTTTGAAATTTCTTAACACTCCTATTTTCTGTGATAATGATGCGGCCATTGCTATTGTAAAAAACCCTGACCAACATTCTAAAACCAAGCACATCGATATTAAAGTTCATTTTATTCGTGACTGTTTCGATCGGAAATTGATTCATCTTTAACAAGTCCACACCGACAACAACGTGGCGGACTTATTAACAAAACCGGTCGGAACATGTCAGGTCCCGAATTCTTGAATGTATGGTCGATTCGGATCGGATCTTAATCAATCATGTCATAACTCACACAAAATTAATCGTGTTGACAAGCGAGTTAATGACGGGTTACTATGTTTAGAAAGATGACCGTTTGTTAAAGGCGGAATCAATAACAAACATACGGTTGCAATGAATATTCAAAATACGAAGACACACGAAGGATTCACTCAAAAGATTTCCATTTATATAACGTTAATCATACAAAAGGATAATCGATTAGGGTTTAGAAGGAATCCTAGGACAGCCGTCACACACAAAATATTCTCTTAATTAATGTGTCGGTCTTATCCGTATTTTCGTCTCTCGTGTGTCCTCTGGCGGCGTGCCCTAATTATTCTATTTATAGGCCTGCCAACCTAAGACATCTGTCATTCCTTCTAGAAACCCTATCCGATAGTACATATTCAATTTACATATTCAAAAATATACTAAGTGTAAAACAAGTCTTCCGGGTAGGCTTTTCATTAAACTTCAGTCTCCGAGTACGCAGTGTACTCGGCCTTCCTTCAGACTTGGTAAACATAGAAGTGTACTCGGAATCAGTTTCCGGGTAGACTTTACTTAAAGAATATTTTACCAAGTAAAATATTCACCGAGTAGACTTCAATCTTCTTGAATCTATCAAACTTTGCTCGACAAATCCTTACGAGCAACCTTGTTCTTCTATGATCCTGTTCGGCTCATTGTCAGTTGTACAACTTATTGATAAGGCGTACTCGGGAGTACATACCTTACTTGAGCAGAACCTTACTCGAGATAACTTAAAGATATTCTATTAACTCATCAAGTATACTCGGACCATAATTATTAAAGAATACCTTGCCCGGTCTTCCAATTACTTGGCTTCTTGGACTTGGTTGACCAAACCTTACTCTGAAGAGTAAAATACTTGGTCTTGAAGAACAACCCTGCTTGACAAAGTGAACCTTACTCGGATATGCCAAATCAATGAACCTTACTAGGAAATCACTAAAAAGCATACCTTGCTCGGATATCCACTTAAGAAGACTATTTGAAGTAAACCTTGCTCGGAAGGCAAAATCTCGTACTCGACTAGGTAAAAGCTTACTCGAAGGTCCAAGGTGTGCTCGGATTCAATACTTAGCAGTTTCTGAGGAGGTTGAGAAGATTCCAATCTTCCAAATTCTTCGTTCAGGTCAAATCTCCTCATTTGGGTCAAATTCTTGACCCAACAGAACAACAAAATTTAATGTGCTTGTGAGTTTTCTTAAAATGCTTCGTTTCGAGGATTGAGTCTTTTTGGGGATAAATTTGTACAGTTTTGTTTAATTTTTGCACAAATTTAGGGGGGAGAAAAATCAAAAAGACAAAAATAGTGTGTGTGCGTTATCTTTATTATTTATTAAAAAAAAATTTCAAGATTCATTTTCGCTTAAAATTATGTCGGCTGCTCAAGTTTGAAGGACATATACTTTTATATGGTTGGTCCGGTGTTCTACTTGTAGTTTCACAGGATAGCCGTTTACCTAACGACTGAAAACACCCGGGACGATTATGATGTGTTTTTGTGTTTCGTGTTCTTTCACTTAAAATTATATCGGTAACTCTGAGTTGGAAGGACGTGTGTTTTCATGCATGTTTGGTCCGGTTAACCACTTGTGGTTATAATGGATAGCCATTTACCTGAAGGCTTGAAGTGACCAGGGTGACTGAATGGTTAACACGTGTGTTTTACTTAACTCTCTGGGAAGTGATATTAATATTCAGTTAACGGATTTTCAGAAGCTTTAAAATATTTTCTAATGAAAATTGATCAAACCTTTGGAAAATGATAGATAAATTGTTTCTGTGTGCCTAACGGGTGAAGTTATTAAGCTTAAAAGGCTCTAGAACAGTCATTGATGTGTATGGTGGCTTTCCATGATACGTAAAAGTTAAAGTGATATAAACTAAATTTGTTAAACTTAATGTGGAGAGTCATTTTGAAGACATGTGCATGTCTCCAGATACATCTCTCCGAATGAAAGGCAGAAAAGCAATTACCCAGTCATACACGAGCCCGTTAGTGTCTTGATCACCAAAAATATTGTATCATCAAGCTATTATTACTATTATTATTGAAGTAAAAAAAACAAAAAAAAATGTGATTGCATTTATTTATCTCTATTAAAGTTATTTCATAATAAAGGCTTAAAGGGTCAAACTAGAACTACAGAGATGGGGGCACACAAGTAAGTCCTATCATGTCTCGAATGAAAGGCCTGTCAGTTTACTGGTACTAAGTCTAACGTTCAACCTTAAAAACTAAGCCTGCTTTGTATAAAATTTTTGATCAAGCACTAGGGGGTTGGAGTCAAATTGGGGTGATCTGGGGAAAGCCAAATACGCTTTGAGAAGAGAAAGGAGGCATCACGGGTCCATAAGTGATGTCCATCTAAGCTTTATACCTAACTGAACCTTAATCATATCATTGATGCGATGAAAAATCATGCTAAGTATGGGATACACGCTATCAACCTGTCTCTTAATGTCATAATAACGCTGAACATGAATCCTTGTGACAGCCTCTTAAAGATATGATTCCATGTTCGGATCTTTTCATAAAAAGGCGGCAGTGTTATTAAGAACTGAAATTTGATCCCGACTTTCTATTAAAGGGAGTTGTCTTTCATTGTTGTGTGGATTTACTTTTCTTGTTTTAATTTTATTTGATTTTATCTTATTTTATTTTGTTTTGCCTAATATTATTTTTTTTCTTCGAAATTACTCTCCTCGAAACATTCGTGTAATTTAAAGTATCTTAACTTTGGGTTGGAAAATTTGGGTTACTCTACTGTTGGTTCATGAACCTAGTTGGGCTGTTGACTGCTCTCGGCCTGATTTGAGCCCATTAAGGGTTTTCGGCCCGCTGATCTTGGTATAAGTACTCCTAAAAGGTTTCTTTTTCACCTTTATTACTATACAAAATCACATACTCTCTAATCATCTTATCCGAGATCAGCTTACATAATCATCTTTGCCGAAATCAAAATCCTTATCACTAATCACAATTTAAGTGTTCTTCTTTGACTAGCAGGTACTGGACAAGGTCAAACGAGATTTACATGCCACTGAGGCCACTTTGGTGTTGCCATAAACTATTTTTGTGGATGGTTTGATGAATCGACCATTGGTGTTATGAGTAATTAGGGTTTTAATGGATGTATTAGTTTTGATTTAAGGTTTTCGGTTGAGTTTAATAAATATGTTGCAGGTTTAATGGTGGTTTTTAGGGATCTCGGTGGGTTGAAGATAAGCGCACGCATCCCTAGGTGGAATCCAAAGGGGTTTTCTGTACCCAGCTGGCAAAGAGTTCTCGGCTTGACTTTCGTTGACCGAGAACTCCCCTATTCTGACAGATAACCTCGTTCTCGGTCACTTCTTGACCGAGAACTCCTCAGTTCTCGGTTAAATGTGCTGACCGAGAACCTCAGTTCTCAGTTAACTTTCATTGACTACTGTTGACCATCTATTGACCGAGAACTCACCTATTTTGACCGAGATCCCTCCTTCTGGGCCTAATTCTCACTGTTTGGGCCCAGACCTTCATAGTGGTGTGGATTTGGGCCACTCCAATGTATTTTGGACTGTCACATAAGTTTTATTTGGGCCTTCCTATGTTTAATATCCAAGTGTACTTTTAATCATGGTTCAAATGTCAATTACTATCATATTAATTTATTAGTTATCTAACTTTATAAGTTTGGTGCAGATATGGCTGATCAGAACCCGTTAAAGTATGTTGATACTCATAACATAGCTGGCCACTTGTATGATCCACCTATGGCTCACAAGGAATTCAAGTCGATGATAGTCGGAGTCAACACCTGCAGGATTTCTCATGCTCTTCGGGAGAACCCTGTCATCTGCAAGAATATGGTTACCGACTTCTGGAACAATGCAAAGATCAATTCACAAGGGGCAGATGAAGTTATTTCAATCGACTCCAAAATACAGACAAAGCCGGTTACTGTTACTAAAGCCATTATCAGAGAGGTACTTTTGTTTGGGGATCAATCCGACTATCCAACAGAGTACTCTGCTGCTGAAGTTACTGAAGTTCTTACAAGAATGGGTTACGAAGGTACCTATCCACCAGCAATCAAGAAGTTGTTTCACCCATACTGGAGATACCTACGACACACGTTCTTTACATGTATCTCAGGAAGAAAGGGAGGTTCAGAAGAGATCAGTCACACCCAAATGTCTGCCGTTGCTGCTCTGATCATGGGTTGGGAAGGAAATGTTCTTGATGTATCCAAGGTTCTTGCAGATGATTTTCGATTCTCACTACACCGACCTGGTTAAATCTGTTGAGACCTTGGACATGAAGTCTATGGGACCCAATTCCTTTGGATTAATGAAGCAGTCAAGGAAGGGAGTCAAAGTGGTTTATAGGGGATTAAAACCCTTAGTAAAATTCGGTCATTTTGCTGAGACCGAAACTGAGCCTGTCGTAGCTCAGGTTTCTGACGAGCATATGGCACCCGCTCAACCACGTGCTGCTACATTTGAGATTTCTGATGATGAGGAATATGAAGAAGAGCACCGTTAGTCAAGTACATTTACAGATGATGAAAGATTAAAAGCCCTCGAAGCTGCTAAAGTCTTATTTCAGTCAACTGCTCTGAAGCCTCCTCAGACAGTTACTGAAAACACTGAGGAAGACTATGTTGAATAACCAATTGCTGATCTCATCCATCGTAAACGAAAAAGGGATGATTCGAGATCTAGCGAGTTGGACAGTGAAGTCGAAACAACCATAGTTACACCAACACCAAGACCCACACCAGCACCAGAATCAACCACCAGCCCTCAACAACACACCGATCAACCAGAATCACATGCTTCAGAAACGCAAACTGAACCAGTTGCACCTACTACTGAGCCATCATTTATGGATTTGTTGTCCAGCGATTTCGGTGATGATCTTGATTTTGAGACAGAAATTCCATGCTCAAACCCCTCAGATATTCCCTCTGGTTCATCTGGTCCATCTGTTCAGGGTCAATCAAGTTCAGGTGTTTCAGATAAAGTTGCTCAAATCCTTGCTATGCAGGAAAACTATTTTCAGAACAAGGGAAAAGGAGTGGTTCTTGAGAACGCTCCTGTGGATGTTCAGGCACTACAACGACGAGTCTTTGAACTCGAGCAGGATTCAGTGATTAAAGATGTCCGTATTCAGGAACTTGAGGCTAGCAACTCAGATAAAGACTCCAAGATTAAAGAGTTGCAGTCCGGCATGGGTGGTTCAACATCTATGTATCTCGATCTCCAACAAAAGCTAGTTCAGAAATTTGGAGATGAGTTCAAATGTAATGAAGATATGGTATATCAAACTCCCGCTGCTGATCAAGACAAAGATTATTATGTTCGTCCAGACGATAACATTGGTGTTAGTCGACAATAGGAATCAAAGTCTCTAAAGCAATACTTGGATGCACCATCTGTCACAAAAGAAAAATCTGACAGAATTAAAAAGATACTATTGAAAAGGGAAAGAAGAAGCTGCTGGTAATGAAGAACTCAGATCAGAATGTTGTATCTTCAGATCACCCAGAGAGATATGTTGTTACGCTTCAAAAGGGATTCTCTGATAAATACGGTGATCGATCTAGAGTTTTATCCTGGGGTTTCGATGCAGATAAGAATATGTGGTGGTTTAAGAGAAAGTCAGAAACAATGGAGTACTATAAAAAGATGAAAGACTTTAGTTCTTGGACTAAAGTTGATTTGAGTGACTTAATAAATGCTCCATTTACAAATCCATCAAATGACAAGCGGGGCTCAGATTTTTAGGAATTTTTTAAAAGACAAGTTGATCGAGGTTTCCCGCATATGAAGACCGCCGAGTCATTTTTGAAGAAAGCAAAGGGTGTTCAAGATCCGAGAACCGGAAAAACAATGGTGAATGTAATGAGGCCTCCTACGAAGAAAGCTACTTACATTCCCGTACCAGATGCCTTTCCCAATGGTACGTTGAATAACATGAGATTCTGGTTCTATGATTCTTTTAATGCCACTGCTGTTGTCAAACTACAAAAAGGGAAAGGTCAATACCGTTTTGCTGACCCTAAGGATTTGTTGTAATTCCATGAGAAGGATATCAAGACGCTCAGCACGTTTCAGATTGTTGCTGATGGTATTTTTGAAACTACCGCCAAAGAATACCCACGCATGGTAGCGTCTATCATCAATAACAAGTTTTGGGCTGGAGGGTTGAAGGATGCGGATATTAATTACCTGGAGCAAGATTAAAGGTAAAGCTACAAACCAAGGGGGAGATTGTTGGGCCAAGGTTTTGTGGTTTGTACTTAATCTGGTGATGTTGGGCTTGGGGTGAGGGCTACATGTAAACCGAGAACACAAGTGTGTTCTCGGTGGGCTTTTCTATGTTTTGGGCCGTGTTGGTTATCCTATATATAGGCATGTTATGTATAGGGTTAAATGTTGTTCATTCCTAGTTTGGTGATCACGGTTTTGTATGTGCTTAAGCACCCGACGTGTTTAGAATATACGTGTGTTTTGAAGCAATTGCGTGTTATTTTACTTGCTCTTATTCGTGTTCTTGAATCACCGAGTGTTGGTATTCCGCACCAATACTCGTTTAGTTGATATCATATTGTAGTGATCCAGATTCGGGACTTACACAGACAACATACAATACATTCTCATACATTTACGTATACGTATCCGAAGATACATATTCATACTTAACCAAACTTCATTCCTGACACCTTATAATTATCCGTAAGAGGACCATTGCACAATATCTATTAGAAGAATACTCACTATTATTCATAGAAGTAACAACTTGTATCATCCATATAAGGTTCTATATAAACTATCCATAAAAGGATCCCTAGACATTATCCATAGAAGGATCCTTAAACGTTACCCATAGAAGGGACCCTATATACTTTCCATAGAAGGACCACTACATATTATCCATAGAAGGAGCGCTATACCTGATCCATAGAAGGAACCATATATATTGTCTATAGAAGGTACTCCATAAAAGGAGCGCATACTCAGTTATATAATATCCGTACAAGGAACGCTAATAAGGTTCACAGTCCTTATTTACGCTATCACATATCGAGCCTAGGTCCAATAGTAGTTTATAGGGATTTTCCATCCTAACTTACTATGCCGGACGTAAATCTCACATTCCATTCATTTACCTGCTTACACACACCTCACATACACGATAATTACATCGTAGCATACGAACGTTCTATGATTTTTTCACATCATTCATCTAACAACCATACTCCTTGACGATACGTGCAATATCCGAAGATCGTTCACGTACCGGCAAGCATACATTCAAAACATTCATACATACTATCCCATCAATCATCGTGGCATACACTTATCATTTAATGTAAGTGTATTAACATTCACATTAAGTATGCACACAACCCCGAAAACATAACAAGGAAATGGGGCTAAAAACTCACTTGTGTCCTATTACGTTCACCGTTAATGATTATTCCTTTCTATAGCTGTGCGCGACTAACTGTATAACAATTACACGTATCAACTAACTAGCACTACCCATATCGCGTTTTTAGTTTAATTATAACCCTCAACGAACGGGAGCCCGGGGGCAGCGCCCCTGGCCTTGGGGTTCTTGGGGCACCAACCCCTAGTAAGGTCCAAGGCAGAGCCCCTTGCTGAGGTCGAGCTGCCAGGTCAGTTTTAAAAAAATTTAATTTCTGTTAACTGCCTTAACACAATCTTCCTTTGGATTCTTACTTCATTATTTTATTTGCTAACTCATAAAGTTCGAGAGCTTCTTTGTAATTAATCCATTTTATTCTAAGTCCAGGGACCTTTCTGTCAGTATTTAAATCTTAATTCGTTATCTAGTTCGTTAACGAAGGAGGCTTCTTTGTTATTTCTTAACGAATGGGCACATAACGAATGACATGATTCGTTATCTTAACATAGCGAATGGGCACATAACGAATGACCTGATTCGTTATCTTTACATAACGAATAGGCACATGACGAATGACATGATTCATTATCTTAACATAGCAAATGAGCACATAACAAATGACCTGATTCGTTATCTTAACATAGCGATTGGGCACATAACGAATGACCTGATTCGTTATCTTAACATAGGGAATGAGCACATAACGAATGACATGATTCGTTATCTTAACATAGGGAATGAGCACATAACGAATGACATGATTCATTTATCATAACGAATTAGCATATGTTCTTATCCAGACTTGACTCCGGATCAAAGTCAAAATTGTCAAGAAGACAAACTGGTCAACATATTTCAGATCTGCAATAAACCTTTGATTCTTTACAAAACAACATGATTTTGGTATCATTGAAATCTGTTTAGCAGCGCCTACAAACCCTAACCATTCATTCATCCATCCAAATATACGCGTTTATAATGTATGATTACCCAATACAGGAACCCGGGTCTTAACATCATTGAATAACTATCAGTTGTTAATGGATTGCACTGTGAATTAGTTATTTTGATTAGTTTTCACCATAATCATATAGATCTAAGATTTATTAAACGAATCCGAGCCTATATGAATTAGTTTCCGTTATAAACGTACCTTAAATGAGTTGATCTACGAACACGATCTGGTCTTGTTGTCGGTTTTGGCTCGTTACGATGCTCTACACTAACCAGCTCGGGTTTTCACCTCCGGATCTTGGCTCAGGATATAGGATGGTGTTCGTGTGTGTGTTTGAAGGTGTAGGCTATGGTGTGAAGATGGATAAAAATGGAAAGGATTAGGGTTTAAGGGGTATTTATATTCTCTTAAGCCCATGGACCTAAAGCCCATCTTTTCTTTTTTGGTCTATATTTATTCTCATTTAATTAGCCTACTTAACCTTCTATCTTTATTATTTTATTAATTCTCTACTATTTCAAGTAAACTTTTCATTCATAAATAAATAACATATAAAATATTATTCTTTGAAATTTAGGGATGTTACGTAAAAAACCCAAGAATTTTTTTTTTATATTTTTATATAGTAATATGGTACTCATATAAAAGATAAATAAAGACTCGTTATAAAGGTGAAATTGTTTATAAAAAATGTCGTATAAAAAAGTTATGGACGTTTTAAAATGATGGAGAAATTTGTCATGTGTCTTGCATGTGGAGAGAGAAAAGTCAACAAATGTGTTATCTATATTTCACCCTTACCCTTGTTTTACACTTAATTTTCTCTCTAATTTAATTTTAACCATTTAAGTCTAAAATGAATGGACAGAATTATTTTATATCATTCCTACAAAAACTAATTTTCTTATTATAATTCAACCCTTCTTTTTAATTCCATTTTCTCTTATTAGTTCGAACTTTTAAAACACAAAATTGAAGAATCCAGGTTTATAATCTTTATATAATTCTCTCTTAAAAAGTTGATCAAGCACAAAAATTTACATAAATGGATGCTATTTTTAGTTGATGCTTTTCAATGTTTTTTATTTAATTATTCACAGGTAAAGAAGTTTATTAAGGAAGCATATGAGGCTTTGAACAAACGTGGAACATAGATATCATATAATTTATTTATGTTATTTTTTCACTTCTAGTTAAGAGTAAAAGGATGATTTTATGTGATATGAACTCGTTTGCATACTGTGGTTTTATATGTATTAATATACATTATTGGATGTCATTGCATTGTGGATAGTTGTTAAAAAATAATATCAGTTTATGTATTATGTTTAGTTACACATGTGTATTTTGTTTGGTTAAGTTAAATATATGTAAACCAAATGCTACCATAATTGTAATCTACAATTATAATAAACAAAAATGATGATTAAACCATATATCTCTTAATTAGCCTAATATTTGCCAAGTGGCACACCTATCTTTTCATCTTGAATTCTTAATAGTTTTATTAATATAAACCATTTAAACATTTCATAACTTATATATTTATCCCTATCACATCAAAACATCAAAATTATAACATGTTTTTCTAATAATATTTAATTTTAACAAAATGAAATGTTTCTTAATGATTTCCCTTTTCAATATTTGTTTTAAAATTTGAATATAACATTCCATTGATTTTTAAAATTTGAAGATTTATACAAAATAATAGTTTTAACAATTTCAGATTAAAAAGTGAATGCTTTAAATTTATACTTAATCTTATTTATATATATATATATATATTAATTTATAACTTTTTGGTGCAGTGAAGGTTGTACTTTTGGTTGTTTTTGTTGTACCTATTTCATAACTGTACTTTGTGCATTCAGTGTTGTACTTCTTTTCTTTCCACGTATTTGATTATTCACACACCATTCCTCCACGTTGTGGATTCTCCTTCAGCCATTTGTTATCTCCTAGACACCTACTCATACTCAGAATTCAGAAAGTCTGAAATATTAGACGCCACAATTACAAATCTGGTTTTTGTTTTCAATTGTAAACACTAAATTCCTCCTCACGATCAGTTCATCAGATAGACACCAATATTACTGTTTGCTACTGGAACTTGGAAGAAGACAACCACCACCACCATTTATTTCCCTCATTTAGCAACGTAGAAAGAACCACTTTGAAGCAGAGAGAGCGACGACGGTAGCAACGCATGTTACATGGGAAGACGACGGTGATTAATGACAGCCTGCGTTGTCATCGGTAAGTGAGATAGCCTTTTGATTCCTCCACTTCCTTCATGTACAGAGGCTTAGGGTTTTAATTAGTACATCTTTTGATTAGGGCTTTTTAGTGATTTTTAAAAAATGGCTTTACAAGCTTATGCTTTATTTGCTAGGTACACAGTCGTGCATGCTTTCCATCACCAAATTTCTGATTTTTTGGGTTCCATTTTTGTTGAATTAACACTTCATGTAACTAATCGACTTGCACATGATCACCAGTTGCTATTTGTTTCTACATTTCAAGGTAATACTTTATGTCTGATCATTATGTTTTTTGTTTTGCTATCTTCCATTGCTAAATTGTGTTTCATGTGTATTATTGGTGACCTATACATAAAGCAAAAAATTAGGATTATAATCTAGATATTAGTCAACTAAGTTATATATTTTTAGGTATACCATCAACTGCAAATTATAATACTTTCTATGAGCCTAATGAAACATTAAGTTTATTTATTTACATACTTAAAGAATGTTAACTATAGTTGTTATATTAGTTATCATTAGTTTATAATACCATTCACTATCACAATGTTTCTTATTTTATGAACCAAGTCATTACAGATCCAAAAAGATGTGGTGATGACAACAATGTAGATTTTGAAACAAGCAACGTACTTCTAATGGGCCGAATGAGCTTAGGTATTACGATTATTATCATCTATACGTGTTTTAATGTTTTTACAGGTTATCGTGTTTCTACTACTGTTTTATTGAATTTGTGTAATATTGTTTGCAGAGTAGATCAAAGAGAAACAACTAAAAGAGGCTTCATGTCGGGCTCCAAGTCATACATTTTAATGGTATATTCTCCATCTCTATCCATTGTTACACTCTTTTTACTCCATAACATATTTCATTTATAGTTGGCTAAACTCTTATTCTTACATGTTGCTTAAGTCCACAATTCGCATATCATCAATTTGGTTTTTATTGTTTTCCGCCTACATTTTATATTTTTAGTACATATTTTCTTGGGACATGAAAACCACTAGAGAAGATCAATGCTACTGGAGAAAAAAAGAAATTAAAGCGGTATATATAAAAAAGCATTAAAGCAGTACCAGAAGGTAATATTCAATGTTTAAGTTGTTAATTTCATGTGTATGTTGGCTAAATCTCTATCTTTTGAATCTCAGGTTGCAAAGTAAATTGAGTACGACCCTAATTTTGAAGAAGAGAAGAAGAAAAAGATTATTTGCAACCTTTAACAATGAGGCCTGCCAATTGAAACTCAAGGATTACAAATAGGCTCAAGAGCCTTGCACTAAGGTATCTAAACTCGGTAGACGTGTTTTTATATATTAATTTAATAATATTAATACTAACAAGTGAAGTAAAAGTAATTTTACACAGGTGTTGGAACTTGAGAGTGTCAATGTGAAGGATTTGTATCTTGAGGGTTCAAGCATACATAAACGTGGCGAATCTGGATTTTGCATAAATTGAAATTTTGGTATGCAAATTGTTAATGTGTTTTTTTCTGGGTTGTTGTGGGACAATGTGTGGTTTTGTAGACGATGATTTTACTAATTTTTTGTATCAGGTAATGGGAATTTGGAAATGAATCTGAACAATGATATCTTTCATATATTCTGTTTGTGCAGGGGTGATTAAAACAACTGAAGAGGAATTTTTGCTATCTTTCATCAGATTAAGAAGATAAATCATAAGGTTTATATATAACAATGTGTTATAAAGTTGCCTTTTGTCTCAATTTTATTCTTGGGTAATATTCTCAGTTTTTTATTCAACTGTTTTCGTTTCAGAAATTATGGAAGAAAATTGGTTAGGAGTGATTGATATGTTGACGCTATGATTATAATATTGCGAAGTGTCGGGTTATTCCTACTGAAGCTACTGACCCTCTTATAAATATTAGGTGAAAAGAAAGAATCAACAACTGTTTGTTTGAACTTTGAAGTTGTTTCAGATGATCTTCTGGCATTGAACAAGAATCTACAATTTTTAGTTGTTTCATTTTGTCTGAAAATCATTGAAAAGTGGTCTAAATGACACACCCTTTAAGGCGTTCTTAATTTACTCTACAATTGTATCATAGACAAACCCGCGCAACGCACGGGTTATAAAACCTAGTTATTAATTTAAACTGTAAACTACATTTAACATTTTCATTTTTGAAAACCATTCATGATTTTTAAAATCTTTAACTTGTCAACTATAATTATAATTTCTATTATATTCAAAAAATAATAATTATAAGAATAACATGGTCAAAAGCTTAAAAACTGATTTTTAATAATCTTACTATCCTATGCATATTATTAATATATGTTTATTTCACATAAAAAAACAAATGTTTAAGTGTTATAAATTTTGGACAACCTTCCAACAATGGTAATTTTCATTGTTGGTCATGCAACATGCTCGTGTGCATCAAATCTAGATAAATACCTTTCAGGAAAATACATGTGAATATGATCAAAATATGCTACGGTCGTTGTTATTCAAAACCTATATTGGTTTCATATTGTTTAAGATGTTTTGTTGCTTTGAAAAAGTGAAACGGCTTTTTATATTTAAGATAATGTTTTTTTATGTTTTAAAGTATTTTTTTAGTTTTTTTGAATTAGTATTGTTTTGAAGTCTTAGTATCCGGTGTTTTGATTATATATTTTTTTGAATGTTAAACACAAATATTAGTTTATATTGCTTTATAAGATAATATATTTCGGGGCTGTTTGGGATTCCTTATTTTCATCAACTTATAAACTTTTTAAAAAGTTAATAAGGTGTATAAGGTGTTTGACAAACCATAAGGCCTTATGAATTTAACTTATGGGGAAGGCAAAATAAAGGGATTTTGAAAAGTTAAGAAATGTGATTTATTAACTTAATGGGTTTCATTTACCCATTACACTTCTCTAACCCTCAAAACTTAATACACTCATTTTAAAAAAGAGTGTCATTTTTAGTCATTTTGGTATTCCCCAACACATAAGCTAATCAAAACATTTTTTAAAAAACTTCTTTTAAAAAATTCATAAGTTAATAAGTTCTTTTTTACAAAAAGTCTTTTTCCACTTAAATAAGCAATCCCAAACAAACCCTTATTTAAACTTTGAGTACCGTTTATTTAAGTATTTGTATGAGTTGTATCAATATATTTTTTAAACACTATTATTCTTAAAAATATAAATCCTTGTATCAAATTAATATTAGTACTAAAGGATTTATGTTTTTAGTAATAATCATGTGTTATTAGTAAGAAAAGTTTATTAAATAATTTTTAAACATTATATACAACGAAAGCTTTTAGAGATTTATGTCGCACTTTTCTAGAGTAATATTAGGTGTGTGTGCTTGGTGCGGTTTTGGCTAAAACCAAACCGAAAACCAAAACTTCGGTTTTTTGGAGTTTTTCATAAACCGTTTGGTTTCGGTTTTCATTTTGGTTTCGATTCGGTTTCGGTTTTTGTCATTTGAGCTTGAAATTTAGGCCTAAAAAGAGTTGGCAAAAAATAATGAATTTAGGTATAAATAATTTTGTTAATTGTAAAATAACAGATTATTAAATTTAGGTATAAATACATTTGATCAAAAACTTCGGAGTTACATATTTATTAAATTCTAATAAATTACTTAATATAAACTATAAAAAAACAAAAATTTAGGAATTTGGTTCAGTTCGTTTTTCGGTTTTTTTACATGCAAAACCAAAACTAAACCGTTAGTGCGGTTTTTACAAAAAACATAAAACCAAACCATCAGTTTTTGTTTCGGTTCGGTTTTTCGGTTTGTATTATTCTGTTTTTTAGGTTTCTTGCACACCCTTAATTAATACTAGAGATGCAGTCAATCTTCTAATATTCAATGAAAAAGGTAATTACAAATGTTGTATATGAAGAAATTTTTAGAGATTAATAAAAATTTACAATTTAATTTTCTTTTATATTTTTTAAATTTAATTATGAAAATTTTATTTTATTCAACATTGTATTACGTATTCATATTTATTCATCTAATACCAAATTAGTATAAGTATTTCACATTGTGTTGCTCTTTTATTTGTATAGTTTATCCGACCCATGTATACACGGGTATTTAACCTAGTTAATGATATATACATATATGTATTAGGGCTATATTATACTTAATTAGTTTATTATGACTGTGATATATAATAGTTTAAATCTTGAAAACTTAAATAAAAAATGGAATAGTTGATAATGGTTGATAACTTGATATGAGTTCATTATGAGAGAGAGAACAATATACATTGTGATCCACTTCAGTCTTCTTCATATGGTATTCAAAGGGACATATATATAACTTGACATGAATTTTAAAGATTCAACTAATTTTAAACAACCTACATAACATTGTATGTAATTGTAGTCAATAATATATGTTTGACTACAAATGGGCAAATTCAAAGAAATAAACCTATCAATAAAGAACTAAATGGTACAAAACTTACGAAAACTGTACCGATTAAGATGACGGCTACCGATGCAGTTAATCCGGTTCATCGATCATGTAGATCAGTGAGTCCATCTAATTAGAATATTAGATCAAGAATGATTTTTCTAATTTCTGTTGTGATTTCTTCTGTTCGATCATGAACTGTGTTCAAACAAAATAGAGAATGAAAACAATTATTGAATTGAACTTGGATTTCGTGAATGTATTGGTAATTTCCATCTTATTAGGCCAGTCACGTGTAGGTGACTGTCGGTCCCGATTAATCACTCAATACTATAAACAATGTCATAACCCACACATTAAATGTGTCGACAAGAAGGTTAATGACGGATTGCTATATAAGGAAAGGTTATTGTTTGTTAACGGCGGAATCAGAAACAAACAAGATTTGTTGCTAAAGAGGTTAATAAAGGTAACATACACGAACAATAACTCAAAAGATTTCCATTTATATAAATTGATTCATACAAATGGTAATCGATTAGGGTTTCTTGTTGGGAATGTATGTTCAATGATAACCTAAGACAACCGTCACACTTAATCAGGAATATTCGATCTTATCTGAAAAGTGTAAAGTGGCAAATCCGTAGGAGGCGTGACATAAAATATTCTATTTATAGGTCTGCCACCTCCTGACAGCTGTCATTCCTTCTAGAAACCCTAATGATTGGTACATATTCAAATTACATATTCAAAACTATACTAAGTGCAAAAACAGGTCTCCCGGATAGACTTTGTAACATTTGTCTTCTCCGAGTAGGCTTTGTCCATTTTGTCCTTTACGAGTAGACCTGGTGACATTGAAGTGTGCTCGGAAACAGTTCTCCGGATAGATTTACATAGAGTATTTTCCAAAGAAAATACTCACCAAGCAGACTTCAATCTTCTTGACCATAGCACACTTTGCTCGATATGGTCCTACGATCAAACTTGTTCTTCTAAGGTCCTATCAACTCCTTGCTAGTGAATAATTCATTAGCAAAGCAATGTGTGTTTGGTGACACTGTAACTTGCTTGGAGTTGAACCTTGCTCGATGTGTCCTTAAGATAATTCTTAGCTTCCATCAAGCATGCTCAGACCACTGTTTATTAATGAATACCTTGCTAGATCTTTCAAGTACTTGGCTTCAAAAGCTTGGTGAGACCAAGGGTTTGCTGGTAAGCAAACTGTGCTCGGCCATGAAGAGCAACCTTGCTAGACATAGTGAACCCTACTCGGATGTACACTAAAGAAGAATTCAAGAAGTTAACTCTGCCCGATTGGCAAAATATCATGCCCGGCTAAGTAAAACTCTGCTCGGATGTCTAGGTGTGCCCGGTTCCATAATTAGCGATTTCTGAGAAGGTTGAGAAAATTCCAATCTTCCTTATACATCGGTTAGGTCAAATGTTTGACTCAACAGTGACCTGGTTATACCTATTGGGCTTACGGAATTCATTAATGATATAAGGGGTTTATGTGGTTACAATTGGGCTTTTATATTTGGTAATTACTTGTTGACCAAGTTATGGTCTCCCTATAAGTACATAGCCATGTTAGGGTTATTGTATAAGTAAGAGAGATTATTGTATTCAAGTTTTGGGTTAGTTTCTTGATTATAATAATACATGAGTTTACCTAAATGTTGTGTGCTCGTTTGTGTTTTCATTATCAATTCGTTCTTGAATTGGTATCAGAGCCTTGTACTCTTGGTGTTTATCAATCAATCAAAGTTGTGATCGATTATATTGTCGAATTTTAAAATCATCGCCGTCGAAGCCATTTCGCAAGAAAAAGGGTTTTTCTTCCACCATCCAAAGTGAACAGGATTGTTTTTTAATTGGTCGTTTTAGTTGAAGTCAAAAGAAAACTTGAATTTCACTTATTGTTTGTCGACAAGAAATTCAAGAAGAGAAAAATAATAATAACATTTTGGTTTTTTTTTCTTTTGGTTCGTGACGTTTGAGTTGACGACAGAAAAAAAAATAGGTGGAAAAGAATAACAAGGTGATTTAATTTTAATTATTTTCCCGGTTCTCGATAATATAATTCAAAAGAATATTTGGATAATAAGAATTCCTTTAAAGCAACTGTTGAAAGATAAGAAAAAAAAGAGATTTATTTTTTGTTGCTACCGACGTAAATCTCAAAAAGGAAAATAATAATGTAAGTTGGTTTTATTATTTTTTCCTTGGTTCACAAAGTTTGGTTGATTTGTTTTGTGTGGTTGGAGTTTTATGAAGAACGATGAGTGATAAGGAAACAACGAAGACGGGCAGTGGAAGCGGGAGTGGGAACCCGAATGCGTTCCAAAGTCACATGCTTACCTCTACCAATTACACGATATGGGCTATTCGAATGAAGGTACTCTTGAACGTGCATAAGGTTTGGAATATCATTGATCCGAGTGCAACCGATGATGATAAGAACAACATCGCGATAGCGTTGATTTATCAGTCGATCTTGGAAGCGACAATCATGCAAGTGGGTAATCTTGATTCGGCCAAGAAGATTTGGAACACAATTAAGACGTGTAATCTTGGGGCTGATCAGGTTAAGGAGGCAATATTGCAAACTCTTATGAATGAGTTTGATGGTATGAGGATGAAAGAGACGGAGACCATTGACGAGTTTGTAGCGAAACTCTCGTGTACGACGTCGAAGGCGGGGAGTTTAGGAGAGATGATCGAGGAAACTATGATGGTCAAGAAGTTCCTTTCAAGTCTACCCCGAAGTAAGTTTTATTCAAATTGTTGCATCTCTTGAACAAACTTTGGATCTCAAAACTGTTGGGTTTGAAGACGTGGTGGGACGTTTAAAAGCATACGGGGAGCGGATTCAGGAAGAAGACATGCATTCTGAAACCCAAGGTAAGCTTATGTTTCAAAGGTCTGAATCCTCAAGTAGTCGGTACAATGACCGTGAGTCCACTCGTGGAGTTCGTGGACGTGGAGGAGGGCGAGGATGTGGTGGTCGCGAGTTGGGTCAAGACCGCGGTCATCAAGAAAACGCCATGAACCGGGGAAACCGTGGGCATAAGGGCAAAACCTGGGACCTCTCAAAGGTTTAATGTTTTCGATGTGATGAGTTTGGACACTATGTCCATAATGTCCCAACCGAAAACAGAAAGTTAAAGGTGAAGCAAAGCTAGCTGAAGCATCCGAGACAAGGGATCCTGCTTTGTTTATGATGAAGTGTGTTCAAGAAACGGTGTTCTTGAATGAAAATAAGGTTATACCCATAAACTACGAGTCTAGAGATGGTGATGAATGGTACTTGGATAACGACGCGAGTAGCCACATGACGAGTAACAAGTCTTTCTTTTCTGAACTTAACAATCGTGTCATGGGAAAGGTTAAGTTTGGGATGACTTTTATGTTGATATAAGCGGTAAGGGGTCGATTTTATTTAAGGCTAAAAGTGGTGAACATCGTTTGCTTAGGCATGTTTATTTTATACCGAGTCTTCGAAGCAATATTATAAGTCTCGGTCAAGCCTCATAAACACGGGTGTGATATTCATATAAAAGATAACTACCTTACGATGCATGATGGGCAAGGTAGGTTATTGATGATGGTGACTCGTTCTCATAATCGGCTATACCGGATATAATTAATGATTGGAAACTGATTAACTTACATAGCCGAATTGAAGAAACAAGTTGGTTGTGACATGCTATGCTTGGTCACTTGAACTTTGAGTCAATAAAGCTAATGGCTAGGAGGGATATGGTTGAAGGGATGCGTGGCGTTACCCATGAAAACAAGTTATGCGAATCTTGTTTGGTCGGGAAGCAAACGAGGCAATCCTTTCCTAATTCGGCGCGTTTAGGGAAACTCGAGCCTTAGAACTTGTGCACGGTGATCTGTGTGGACCGATTACCCCTCCAAAAATATCGGGTAACAACTACATTTTTTTTAATCGATGATTACTCACGATTTGTTTGGACGTATTTGTTGAAGGCTAAAGATGAGGCGTTTAAAGTTTTCAAGAAGTTTAAGGAATTGGTTGAAAGTGATGTTGGGAAAAAGATCAAGACTTTTCGTACCGACCGAGGTGGTGAGTTTACCTAACATGAGTTCAATAAGTTTTCTGACATGGAAGGCATTCAAAGACATCTAACGGCACCATACACACCTCGACAAAATGGGGTGGTTGAAAGATGGAACCGAACCTTATTGGATATGACACGGAGTATGTTAAAAGCAATGGGTGTTCCGAATTACTTATGGGGTGAGGCAATCTGACATGCAACGCACATCGAGAATCAGATTCCTACTCGTGCCCTAAAGGAGAAAACGCCATGCGAGATGTTAAAAGAAAAGAAACAGAATATTGCTCATCTAAAAGTATTCGGTTGTGTGGCGTATGACCGTTCGAGGATTTTAGTGCATATTGGATTCGGGACCGGGTCCAAAGCTTACCGGTTGTTCGATCCATGGACCCATAAGGTTGTGATAGCTCGTGACGTGGTTTTTGACGAGAAGAAGACGCGAGTTTGGTCTAATTCGATTCAAGCCAATGAAGAAACGGAGCTTGCACCGGGTGTATTTTGGGTTTATTGGAATGGGGTTATTGATACCGGAGTTGGGCAAGTTGTAACCGAGCCTATGGGAAGTTACAACATTAGCGATGAAAATTCAGCTTTGTTGCCAAATTCTGAAATAGAATCAGCAACTTCTGTCGCTAATTCAGACAGCCCATCAGCACCTTTAGCGACAAATTCTGATACTCTAGTCGCTAATTCCAACAACTCAGCATCTAGTTTAGCGACAACAGCAACAAATGGTTTAGCGACAGTAGCACTTAATGAAAAAGAAAGTAACTTATGAAGATTTACACATGTTCCGATTGCACCAGTTAAGTTCAATGATTATGTTCTATGTTCGGAAGTGGAGGACACTGAATTTCCTTTGTTAGAAGAATGTGAACCGAAGAATTTTGGTGAAGCAAAATCCAAACCAGAATGGATAAAGGCTATGAAAATGGAACTCGAATCCATTAAATGAAACGACACATGGAAGCTAACCGAGTTACTGAGAGGGGCTAAAGCTATCAGATTGAAGTGGGTTTTCAAGATGAAAAGAAATGCAGATGGTTCAATTAATAAGTATAAAGCAAGACTCGTGGCAAAGGGTTATGTGCAACAACCCGGAGTCGATTTTGACGAGGTCTTTGTTCCGGTGACGAGACTTGAAACCGTCAGTATGCTCATTTCCATTGCAGCTACCGAGGGATGGAAATTACATCATTTGGATGTAAAGTCGGCATTTTTACATGGGAGCTCCAAGAAGAGGTCTTTGTTTCTCAACCAGATGGGTTCGTTAAACCCGGGGAGGAAAACAAGGTCTAGAAGCTAACCAAGGCTTTATACTGTTTGAGACAAAGCACCGCGAGCGTGGAATACCAAGCTTGATGGTATTCTAACGGGTTTGAAATTTGTGAGGTGCTCGAAAGAACAAGCAGTTTATCGGAGATTGATTGGAACCGATATTATTATTGTCGGCGTGTATGTCGATGATTTGGTTGTTACGTGTTCGAATAACGATCACATTAATCAATTCAAAGTTGCGATGTCCAAGAAGTTTGAAATGTCTGATTTGGGAATGCTCACTTACTATCTCGGAATCGAAGTCTCACAGTTGGAGAATGAGATTCAAATCCATCAAAGTGCTTATGCTCGACGGTAATTGAAAAAAGCCAGGATGGAGGATTGTCATCCTCAAGGTGTACCCATGGATCCTAGTGTTAAATTGTCTAAAGCCGAGGATGATGTTGATGCAGATGCAACGGAGTACCGAAAGTTGGTTGGGTGTCTTCGTTACCTATTAAACACTCGACCTGATTTGGCTTTTTCGGTTGGCATGACTAGTAGATATATGCAAACTCCAAAGAGTCTCACTTGGCGTTAATTAAACAAATTCTTTAGTTTATTCAAGGAACTGTTGGATGGGGATCATGTATAAACGAGGTGGATCACAGGAGTTGATCGGGTACAGTGATAGTAGCCATAATATTGATGAAGATGATGGAAGAAGCACTACCGGTCATGTGTTCTATTATGGGGGCGCCCCGATTTCTTGGTGCTAACAGAAGCAATTCACCATAGCGCTTTCATCATGCGACGTGGAATACATGGCGGCGAACTCAGCTGCGGGACAAGCCATATGGTTAGGTGAATTGTTGGCGAAATTTACCGGAAGGAAATTTAAAGAAATGGTGTTAAAGATTGATAACACATCGGCGATTGCCTTGGTTAAAAATCTCGTTTTTCATAGTCGAAGCAAGCACATAAAGTCCCGATTTCACTATATACGGGAATGTGTGGAGCGAAAGGAGTTAGCGGGGGAGCATATTAGTGGCAAGGAACAACAAGCTGACATTCTTATGAAAGCACTTACGAGAATCAAGTTTGACGAGATGAGAAGATTGCTCGGTGTTGAAGATCTCCTAGTTTCGAGTCGGAAATTAGGGGGTGATTGTTGGTAATTTCCATCTTTTTAGGCCCGTCACCTGTAGGTGACCGGGTTAGACCTATTGGGTCTATGGAATTCGTTAATGATGTAATGGGTTTATGGGGTTACAATTGGGCTTTTATATTTGGTAATTACTTCTTGCCCAAGTTAGGGTCTCCTTATAAGTACATAGCCATGTTAAGGTTATTGTATAAGTGAGAGAGATTATTGTATTCAAGCTTTGTGCTAGTTTCTTGATTATAATAGTATGCGAGTTTACCCTAAATATTGTGTGCTTGTTTGTGTTTCCGTTATCAATTCGTTTTTTAGACTGGTCTGCAAAAAATTCAGAACTAAACTAATTAGGGAGAAAAATATGGGATATCATTAAAAGAAATTAAAAGACCAAAAATTAAAGTTACCGAACCCTTTCAACCAAAATAAAAATAAAAAAGATATAAAAACTATGATTGGTTAAAGTGGAGTTTTCATAGTTTTTACAAAAACAATAAGTTTTCATTTGAACCTTCCTCTATATAGTTAGGTTCAAAAGAGAAGTTTAAAAAAGTGGGGAACAAAGGAATACATTCCCAACCCTTAGATCATTTCACCACATTTTCATGACACACCTCAATCATATACATCACATCATTTTTATAAAGAAAAAAATCTATCCAAAAAATAATCAAAAAACAATTTAAAAAATTATAAACCAAAAAAGCGAAAAAACAAAAAAAACAAAATGTTTATCTAGATCGCCCGTTCCAAAAATAAATAATTAAATAAAATAAAATAAAAATTATCGTTTTAGCATTCGGGTTTAGTTTAGCTTTATAGGGTTTAGGTTATTTTAGCTTTGGGGAGACTTTTTTTTTGGGGGGGGGGGGGGGGTTGAGATAACACTTTTCATTAGCATTTTACAAGTAAACAACAAATCTCATTAACATTTTACATGTAAAACAAAAGTTCTTTAAAATTTTACATGTAAAATAAAAATTTTCATTATCCCTTTACACATAGAACAATAAATATCTTTAACATTTTACATGTAAAACAACTGTTCTTTAAGATTTACATGTAAAAATTAGTATTTTATATGTAAAATAACACTTTATAATAAGTAACATTTTACACGTAAAGTAACAAATCTCATTAACATTTTACATGTAAAACAATAGTTCTTTAAGATTTTACATGTAAAAATAAATATTTTACATGTAAAATAACACTTTTCAATTACACTTAATAAAATAACACTTTTCATTAACATTTTACACGTAAAGTAACAAATCTCATTAACATTTTACATATAAAACAAAAGTTTATTAAGATTTTACATGTAAAATAACACTTTTCATTAACATTTTACACATAAAATAACAAATCTCACTTTTCGTTTTTTTGGTTTTATAGTTTTTTAATTATTTTTCGAAGGCTAAACCGAGAATTATTTTTAGAATTAGGGATGCTAGATAAACATTTTGGAACTAGGTGATTGAGGGTGTACCATAAGGATATGTGGTAATGATCTAAAGGTTGGGAAGGGTGTTCCCCAATTTTTTGGAGTTCCGTAGTGAACTCACCCCTATATAAATATATGTATATATGATGTATATACACATAGAAAAGGGTTCAAATAAGAATAAAGAGTTTCCTAAGAATAGTTAGAACCAACAAATTTTTGACATTTGGCATTACAATTGGTGATGAAAGAACAATTTTAGGGAACTATGTCGGTTATAGTGATGAAAGAGTAATTCTAGGAAACTATGTCAGTTATTGGTGATTTTAAATTTCAACCATTTATTAACATTATCCAATAGCTATGATTTATTCTTAGTCTTCCTAAGAAACTACTTCTTTTTAGTATAACCCTCCCCTATACACACACACATATATAGGATTGGGATAATATGAGAACCTTTTGAGAACTGCGAACTTTAATAACCATTTTTAGCCACTAGTTTTCTTTTATTTTAAATTAACTTAAAAGGTAGAAAAGGAATTTAGAATCAAACAAACACGATCAAACATTGCCCTTGCCTCCTAATTCAGAGAAATCGGAGTTCAGACTTCAAATTGAAGGATCTAGGGTTCTCAATTCTGATCAACATAAATCCGATTCAATGAACGATCTGAACTCCAAATCCAATTTAGGTGATCGCAATTTCAATTGGAGGAATTAAAGTTTGTTATAATCATTGAAATTAATTATGGATATTGCAATTATCGGATCTATAACACATTCAATTGAGGAGTAAATAGTTCTAAACCACATAATGATCTAAGTCATGTTATACCTTCTTCAAAATCCCCGTGGTCAGGTAATTTGTAATTTTTTTTGTTCATATCATGTAATTAATTGTTGACTTTTATTATTACCGATGATACTTGTGTAAATAAATTGGTTGTGGGCTTGAATTTAACACATTTTAATATTTCTTCACTGTATTGAATAATGCACACCATGTGCTCGATCAAATGCCTGTATGAGTTTTAAACACAATCGGGTCTATCGTTTTTAGTTTGGTTTTTCTTAGTCCATGCCCAAGGACTGACCAAAACTCGAGAGTGTATATATATGGGACCCGAAGACTTGGCATATACAACATATCAGTTTCGGTTAAATTTCGGGCTAGTTTCCGGGTGACCATATTTCTGTTCACCCCTAAATTATATATATAACAATGAGAATCGGACGCTTAAAAGTGATTTTATGTTATATTAAAGAGGTTAAAAATCAAGTATGATCATTTAGTTTTATGCTAAATTTCGGTTTCACTCCAGAATATATGAAATTATGATGTATAAAAATGTTGTACATATATGTATAATAATGTTGTGTGTAACACACTAATTATACATATATGTATAATAACATTATATAGATATGTGTATATTTTAATGTAATATTTGCATTACTACAACCTAAAAAATGTAATTAAGTACAAAGATGAAAAAACACATATTTATATCATTAATACTCTAAAACATGTATGTACAAAGTATTTACATAGATCATACATATATGTACAATATACTGTACATATGTGTATAATCACGTCTTAAATTGTAATATATGTATAATCGCTTTGTTAACTGTATAACAATAATGTTGGCAGTATAAATTGCTTTTTGTGTTATATTGTATCTCGAGAGAGGAACCGGATGAAATACATACTTATTTGGTTGATCACCAAGATCATGGGAAAGAAAAACAGGAAACAACATATGAGGACATAAACAAAACATATCTGGAAGAGAGTTAGAGACAAATGATGAAGAAATGGAGATAAAACATATGGTGATATTGAAGAATATGTGAATGGTTTCATTTGGAATATGGTTTTTTAAGGTTATACTGCTTTGTCCAATAATATTTTACATTGATGTTCAACTTAAACATTATTATTGGTTTGTAATTCTTATGTTTAACTTAGATATTACTATTGGTTTTTTTGGATTAGTATTTGTCTTCAACAAAAGTACTAGTTTATGATCTGAACATTATGATACATATATACAAATTATACATGTATGTATATTATACATATATGTATATAATGTTTGATTATACATGTATGTATATAATGTTTGATTCTACATGTTTGTAAATTTAGCAAGTTATATATTTACCAACTAATAAATCTATAAAAGGCATAAGTTGGTTTCATGGTGCTGCTATACACTCAACTTCGACTCCCATTTTAGGCGGTTCTCTTTATTATTATTATTATAATTTTTTTGTTTTTTATGTCGTCAACATATATTATTTTTTACAAGTTTAATTTTAGTCAATCTTTTTAATTTTCTTGTAAATGTGTTTCCCTTCTTTTAAATTCTAATAACACGATCTACTACAAATTATACTTATATGTATATTTAGCTAATTATACATTTGGTTACAATTTAATATCAACACTATGCATATATGTACACAAAGGAGATTACAAAAAAAAACATTTATATACAACAATCATTGGTAAATTGTTCCATTATGATAATAAGATACAAAGATAAATTGTTCCATAGTAATATAAGTCTAGAAATCAAGTTTTTCTTCACTCAGAATTATCGCCATTTCTTCTTGGCTGAAACTCATAATGCCCTATTTTCGAATTATCTTCTCCACTTGTAGTGTTAACAACTTCCCAAACCCCATGTTTCTCACCATAATTATGTCTTCTTGTTAATTTTTTAACTGCTTCGTATAGGGTATGTGGAGATGTTATTGCACGAATATCACATTTTTTTTTTAAACTTCCTTTCTTTTAAGTTGTTTTCCAGCTTTACCTTTTCCCTCTACCTTTCCCTCAAATTGTTTTTCTCCACTTACCCTTCTTTTCTTTTGTTGTCCTACATACAACACACTTCAATTAGTTAAGAAAAATACATACAATAAAAATAGTTTACACATATGCATATATGTGTATATTTCATTTACATATATGTTTAATCATTAATATGTAAAATCTATAATACAAATTCACATGAAAAATATATTTTACTCAGTAAATTATACATAAGTTTTAAAAATACTATTAATAGTGAAGTATATAAGTATATAACTTTACCTTCTTTAGGTTTCTCATCTGCAATCACTTTTCTTTTTTTTGATTTGGTGTTTCCTTCATAATTTTTTATTGTTTTTGATAGATCCGTTAACAAGACGTTATCTTCAAAATCATCAGTATCTGCGACGTATACCAACAATATTAGTTATAATGATTTTACAATTAATAACTTATATTATACACATATGTACAAAGGGAACTATTACTCGTTATACGCATACGTATGACATAGACAATTTATGATTACAAAACAAAACATCGTTGTACACATATGTACAAACAGTTTTTTAATTTACATTTTATAACTGTTACTTTTGTTATTTCATACAGGTACCTCAGACAAGATCCACACATAACTTAACATTAACCTATTATACACATATGTACCAAACATAAACATTACTAACTATACACATATGTAATAACACCAACATGTACAATAAATTAGATCTATACATATCTAACATAAACATATTATACACTTATGTTCTACAAAGAAACATTACTCACAATACACAAATGTAATAGCATCAACATGGTATAATAACAAAAACAAAACATCTTGATCCACATACATACAAATAGTTTTTAATTTACATATTATAACAACCGGTAACACAAACAAGACCCACACATAACCTAACATTAATATATTATACACATATGTATAAGAAGAACTATTATTCTCCCTTCCCTCCCTATACACATATATATGAAATAAACAACTTTACCAAACAAAACATCATTATACACATACATAAAAAAAGTTTTTTAATTACCATACATCTTATTACCTAACACAAACATAATATACGCATGTGTATTAAACAAGAAATACTCTCACTATACACAACATATGTAATAAAATCAACATGCTATAATTACCAAACAAAACATCAACATCTTTAAACCTTATACACATGTAAAATTAAGCAATACCTTCAACGTCTTGAAGTCGAATCGATTTGTCCTTTGTATTAGAAACTGCATGCACGTTTAGTTGCTATTCTTTCGCTCGATTTACCTATATAAATAGATTTTCAAAACTTTATAAAGACATATAATAGCCATTAACATATAATTAACATCATTTTTCAATCCTTACATGGATCCATTTTTTGTTTGTATGTGCACGTGATTTAATAAGCAAAAAATCATTAGTATTGTAAGCTATTAAGAACATTTTTTTATGAACATCTATGTGATGTATAATATTTCTATACATATTATTTTTATAATATTAAGCAATTGCAAACTAAATAAAAATAAGAAAAATTAGAAAATTTCTACCGTGCTTACAAATAAGTATATATGGCGGAATTATCTTTATGGAAAATTGTCGCTTCTTTTCATTTCTTCATAATTTAACATTGTTGTCCAACAATCAATAACTGATTTACTAATTAGTTGGCTTGGTGTGAAATCAAGTAATGAAAAATAACAATCACTTTGTACCAAATTTGTTTATACAAGAAGTCTTCCTGCAAATTTCATAAAACCCCAAAATATTATACATATATTTTTTGAATGCACTAAAGCGTTCATGTTTAGATGGTATTATTATACATATATGTATCACAACATTTTGTAGATATATGCACAAGGTATTTGCATAGATTATACATACATGTATATGATATTATACCTATATTATTCAATTATTCAATTTTGAATACCTATATACACAAAAGTTTGAACAACTACTTTTTAATAACATTTATAAACATTCATACATGTATATCCAGTCACATCATATATGTATATACGCGTACAATTCACAAAACAAATAACAATTATCCAAATTTGAACACCGATATATGCATACGTGTAATTTCTATCATGTTATGAGCAATCATTTATTCAATATTTCAAATCAATATATATTGCCTAATGTCCCAAGCATACCTAAAGTAATTAGTAATCTGTTGCAACAAGAAAGTCATAAGAAACCCTAACGTTGCTCTGCATTATCAATTTATCACTAATGAACAACTCTCAAAATCATAACATGTAATATAATAATCAAAAGCTAAAACAACAACTTAATTTTATAAATCGGTCACTAAAGAAGGAAACTAACCAGCAGCAAAATAGGGCAGAAGAAATAGTGTGACGATGCGAGCACGGTGGAGCACAGCGGTGTGAGCACTATGGTGTGAGAGACTATGCGGCGGAGACTAGCACGCCTATTTATTCCAATTGTTTTTGTAAACAGAAACCCTAAATCGCCGTTCATATGTAGATGACGACTGGATTTTTAAATTGATTATGTTGCAGCTTGCTAGATATAAATTTAAAAGTTCCTTAATTGTCCTTCTAATTTCTTCATATTTACAAAAATGTCATTATTTTAAAAAACCTTTTATTTTTTAATGAATGAACCAAAATGGTTCTCATAGTTCTCAAAAACACAATAGTTCTCTTAGGATTCTTGGGTAAGGATCCTAAGAGAACCCTTTGTAAATTGAGAAATTTGATAACCATTTTGGAACACTAAAAACATTTTAAAAAATATTTAAAAAAAATCATAAAACAAAAAATAATAAAAATTTTAAAAAAGTTAAAAAACCAAAATTCTTATATTTCATTCCGGTTTCATTAAAAAAAATAAAATAAATAAATAAAACAAAAAAAAACGTCGTATTATACACATATGTATAATTTTATATAATCTTTAGTTACGTAATATACACATATGTACAATATCATTTATCTTAAATTATACACATGTGTACAAAAAAAAATATGTAAATGTACATATATGTATATATTATACATATATGTATATAATTTAGCTAAATCAAGGTTTTTTTTATGAATCCGGGATGATAAAATAAGAATTTTGATTTTTTTTACTTTTTTGATTTTTGTGTTTTTTTTATTTTATGTTTTTTTTTTTGGTTTTTTGTGGTCCAAAATGGTTCTCATAGTTCTCAATTTCAAAAAAGTTCTCTCATGATCCTGATCCTATATATATATATATATATATATATATATAGGGGTGGGATCAAGAGAGAACTCTTGTTAAAGTGATAACTCCTCTTAACACCATTGATTTTAATAGATCAAAGGCTGAAAAAAAAAAGAAAAGAGAAAAACAAAGTGCCGGGTTTTTTTTAATGAGGGAGGGTAAAATTGGAATTAACCAAAATTCTAAATCATTGTTATCCCTTCCATCTTAGAAAATCCAGATCTTTGATCCATGAATCTGTTCTGATAACTAGGGTTTTTCAGTTCGTCTAATTCTTCGAATTCTGATTCAAAATCAAGCATAAATCAGAAGAACAATAACAGGTAAACGATTGTAATATTCAATATCACACATTATCTCACCGATTATTGTTTCGATTCATCCATTCTGTTGCAAAATTGGTAATATATGGTTTCAATTCTTCCAAATATGTTGCAAAATTGTTAATCTAGGGTTTCGATTAGTTCAAATTTGTTGTAAATTCGAGCACAATTCAGAAGAACAATAATAGTTTGATTGTCAATTTATTGAATTTGATTGTGATGCTAAATTTGATTATCAATATGTTGAATTTGATTATGTTGCTGAAATTTAATTACTAGTTTAATTAATATATGAATTTGATTGTTGTTTGTGGATTAGATTGTAAAATATGCTATTTGTTGTTAATTTGTTGAATTTGATACTAATGTGCTGAATATGTTATTTTTTTGTTACTAATTTACTGAATCTGAATAGAAACTTATTGATTAGATAACTTTATCGTAATAATGTATATATGTAATATTTATATTGCATATGTGATGTAGTTTTACTGCATATTTAGGTTATGCAATATTGATGTAGTATATAAATGATGTATTTTACTGCATATTCAGGTTATGTGTGTACACGTAGTGTTGAAAGTAGTAGGGATGTGCAATTCAGATGGACCAACCCGACCCGAGTATTACCCGACCCGAGACCGATACCCGGAGTTCCTCAAGTTGATGACCGAAGTAGGGCCCTACATTCAGAAGTCGGTTAACAAAAAAAGTCGGTCTCAGTTATACTGGGTAGACCGAATAACCTATTCCCACACAAACACGTTTGAAATTAGGGCTAATTAGACTACAATTCATCATCCAATCTTCATCGTCTCCATCAATTTATTGTTCTTCCCAATTTTAAAGGTGATTCATCCTTTTAGTTACATACGAATAATGTATGTTTTACCTTAAATGATTAAATTGATAAAAATTGATGTATAAATTTATGGTTTAGGTGTAATTTTTGTTTAAATTTGTTATTATGGGTTCAATTCACTATAGATTTATATTTCTGCAATATTTTTATAGGTGCACACCAACTATATGATAAAATGCCTAAATGAAGCTCTTGTAGTATGCAGAATTCGGTCTTCGGGTTTCTGGCCCGTTTTCACTACTACCCGAACCCACCTGGTACCGATTATACTAGTAATTAAGGACCGATTGCACATGTGGAAAATTATGGTCGGTTCGGGTTCGGGTTATTTAAGGTCGGTCTTGTCGGGTTTTTTGGTCCAGACCTAAATATGCACACCCCTAGAATGTAGTAATTGTTTTTTCGCTTTGTTCTATTTAATAGAATAATAGAGTGTCGATGGACATTAACTGGTACACTATATATAGATGACAACTATGAACTTTGCGCTTATTGATAATAGTTCTTGTATTTTACATGATCTATCAAGTATTACATATATGAAGTGCATAATTGATGCGTCAGTTATCTATTGAGTACATATACAGTCGGTTATATTACATATATGCAACAGTTATTTACTATACGCATGTGTAGTCTGTTGTATTACATGTATATGGTGCTTGTTTATTAAATATATATGTGGTCTATGGTATTACGTATATGTGCACTTACCTATTATATGCATATGTTGTCTGTTGTATTACATATATGCAACATGTATCTATTACGTATATGCATCACTAATCTATTACATACATATATATCCTGCCATATTACATATATGCATTACTATTGTTTGAATAGGCATATAGAATGTTTCAATATATTGTATTACATATATGTAGTTATCAGCTACTTAATGTATATGGGCTATGTTGTATTACATATATGCATTGCTATTGTCTAATGTTAAGGGTGGCAAACCCAACCCAAATGGATTGTTTTGGGTCAAGATGGATAAACTTTAAAAGTAAAATGGGTTAGAATGGATCATAAAAATTCTTCAAGTGGGTCAAGATGGGTTGGAAATATACAAGTGAGTTTCATTTATAGGTTAAAATGGGTCAAAACAAAATATCCAAGTTATCCAAAATTTATCTAATTCAAAATACCCAAACTATCACATGCAAAACAAAACTCATCTGAAACCCAAAAAACAATCAAAACAAAATAAAAACCCCGAACCGACAAAAACAAAACAAAATAACAAAAACCAAACTGAACCGAAATAGAAAACGACCACAAGGAAACAAAAAAAAAACCGGAATGAAACCGAAAAACTGACCAAAACGAAGCAAAAAAGCGAAATGCAACAGAAAACTAAACAAAAACACCGAATCGACCAAACCGAAACAAAACTGAATCGAAATAGAAAAAAAAACAAAACGAAACAAAAAAGCTGATATGAAAACGAAAAGTTGACCAAAACGAAACAAAAAAAAACGAAATGCAAATGAAAAGCTGACCAAAACAAAACAAAAACACCAAAACGACAAAAATGAAACAAAAAAAACCGAAACGAAACTTATCTGAAATAGATAAACGACCAAAACGAAACAAAAAAACTAAAACGAAACTGAACCGAAATAGAAAAACGACCAAAACGAAACAAAAAAAAAGCGAAATGCAACTGAAAAGCTGACCAAAACAAAACAAAAACACTGAACCGACCAAAACAAAATAAAAAACCGAAACGAAACTGAACTGAAATAGAAAAACGACCGAAACGTAACAAAAAAACTGAGCTGAAACTGAAAAACTGACCAAAAGGAAACATAAAAAAACTAAATGCAATTTAAAAACCAGATCAAAGCGAATCAAAAACACCGAACCGACCAAAAAGAAACAAAAAAACTGAAAAGAAACTCAACCGAAATAGAAAAATGACCAAAAACGATTAAAAAAACCGACATGACACCGAAAAACTGACCAAAACGAAATAAAGAAAAGCGAAATGCAATAAAAAATCTTACCAAAACGAAACAAAAACGCTGAAACGTAACTGACCAAAATAAAACAACATGAATTGAAATGAAACAAAAAAAACGAAATGAAACCGGAAAAACTGACTAAAACATAACAACACTGAAACCGAAAAAACCGAGAAATCGAAACCGAAATTATTAAAACCGAGCAAAAACCGAAACCGACCAAAATGAAAAAAAAAACAAAACCGAACCGAAAAAACCCCAAAAAACACGAACCTGAACCGGTACAAAACAGTTTTTTTTTTTTTTTGAGGATGACGGGGGGAAACATTTTAGTTATTTTACATTTTGCGTTTTTTATTTATATTTTGAGTTATTATTTTTTAATAGTTTTTTTGAATATTTTTATGAGGGGTTTTAAAACCCTTTGTATGTCAACCTTCACTTGGGTCAAGATGGGTTAGCTTTACCCATCTTGACCCATATCCATCCTAACCCTCTATTTTAAAAATTCATCCTGACCCCATACCCATCCTGACTCATACCCATCTTGACTGACCCAAATCCAACCCAACCCACTCACATTGCCACCTCTATCTAATGTATTATGTATATGCATTACCTTTGTTTGAATATGCAAATGACATCTTCACATAATGTAGTGTGTTTCCTGAGTGACATATGCAATGTTTCAAGGTATTTTACTACATAGATGCAGTTATCATAAACTAAATGCATATGGGTTATGTTGCATTACATATATGTAATTGTCTGATGTATTACATATATGCATTACTTTTGTTTTAGTGGGCAAATGATATATTCACGGAATGCAGTGTGTCTGCTCGAAGGCACATGGAATGTTTCAAGGGTAAGAATGAAGTTTTGATTGTGATTTCATCACTGAAGATATTAGAAAGATTGAATAGTTAAAACTTCTTAGAATAATTAATGTCGATAGTATTTTGCTTTTCATATGCCAATGTATGAGAGCAACAAGTGATAGAAAATGCAAGAAGACACGAAAATGGAATATTCAACAATGGGACTAGTTAAAAGGGTGTCTTTTTAGTAGTTTTATCTTGTTGTGTATGATGGAAATTGTGCATCTCTTTGTCAGAGCATGTGATTGAATTTGAATTTGAGTTTGAATTCGAAACTGAATGGTATAGTATATTTATGTGGTGTAATAATTGATGTAGGAAGTTTGTAGCTGATTGTAACTATTAAAACTCGTATTCACATGTGCATAAATGCATGTATACATATGTGCAAATTGCAATACAGACTGCATTACACATACACAATATAAACATATAATATTGAACGAATGTTGTATATTATGGAGTACACGTGTATAGTGTTTAAAATGGAAGTAAAACTGTAAACACTCAGATCTATCTCAGATCTAATAACTATTACGGATCTAGTTCATGATGCTCTATCAATGATTATGTATTAATGTTATGTATTAGTATTAGTTGTATATATGTGTATAGATATATTATAGATTGAATAATTAAGATGAAGCTTGAGAGGACAATCGGGCAGAGGTTCGATATCTTAAACTAAAAAATTAAATTAACAGTGGACGAAACCACTATATACAGAAGATGGGTCTAGTTCGCTACACATTCCGTAACGAACTAGCTACCCACTTCGTTACATTACATTAAATAAACAAACATAATGAACCACCCCCTGATTCATTAAACATCCTTAACGAATCAGGAGGAACTTAACATAAGGTCTAGTTCGTTAAACATCCTTAACGAACTAGATGGTTACCTTAACGAACTAGCTTAATATCTTAATATCTTTTACATCAAATAAACGATAAATACATTAACGTTAATTACAAAGACTCGAGACGCAAAATCGTGTACTAACAGACACCCCCTCGTCTTGAGCTCTTTGTCTTTAATTTACTTGAAGCGTCTTGTCTGCCAATCTCTGCAGCTGTTAATACCATGTTCATGACACACACGAACAACGCGTTGAAATTGCATTGCTTGGTCATAGTCTTCACGACGCTCTATGAATATATTATTCTTGAAAAGCACGTCATTGTCGGTCTCTGTAACACCCCGTAACCGCAGCGGAAACGTAAACGGGATGCAACAGACACATCTGATATCAACAGCATTGCTTATAAAGGAAAACACCACTACAATAATTTAAACGTATTACATTATTCCGAGTTTCGTTACCGACTAGGCGTTATCACATAAGTTTTACCAATAGTACGTTAACATGTTTAATACAAAATATAGACTCTTAAGCTTCCACAAAATAGCACACATCATCAAGCACGTATCACTCATTCCAATTTGGGTATACCTAGAAAGCATGTAAAGAAAACGGGTCAACTACGAATAGTTGGTGAGTTTCACTAATTTAAATAAACCATGACAAATCATTTTAATAATCATATATTAACGATGTAATTATGCTGAGCCTACAAGTGAAACCTCTGTTAACCCAGAAACACATTTAATAACTTCTGGGGACACTGTTAACCCAGAAATACATTTAACAACCCCTGGGGACACTGTTAACCCAGAAATACATTTAATAACCTCTGGGGACACTGTTAACCCAGAAACACATTTAATAACCTCTGTGGACACTGTTAACCCAGAAACACATTTAATAACCTCTGGGGACACTGTTAACCCAGAACACTGTTTCGGGCCTTACAATATTAGCAACTCAGACAATTACCATCTTAATACATTACCGTACGATTCCCGTACAACAAACATTATATAAATACATTCATTTCCATGCGATCGGCATGTACTTAAACACTTTGATAAAAACATGCTTCCCGCCCCGGGAAAATATTTAAAAAAATTCAATAAAAAGGGGCTCGTGAAACTCACCTTTTTGTGAGCAAAGATGTAATACTGTGCACAGCTACCGGTCCGGATCTGTAATACGATCCCTAAGTCGTTACTACACAATTTCTATTAATATAACTTAAATTCGTGTTAACCGGTACGTCTGGGGACACTGTTAACCCAGTACCGTACACGATCCGGGGACAATGTTAACCCCGAAACACTTCTCTGGACTTAGATTGTGATATCACTTAGAGTTCTTTAGTCAAAATTACCATTAGTTTGTTTTCTCGTTTTGCGTGCCTAGCACGGTTAACCGTCTTTATGTTTTAAAAAAATGAGTTTGGTCACATACGACCCGAAAATAGTTGTTACTGATATTTTAATTAAAGTGGTGAAATTAGAGCTCGGTTTAGACACCCCGTTTGGCCGCGGGGCCCGTTTCCGTCTTTATTATACCGGAAACTGCTAAATCGGATAAATTACCCAAATCATCCGAATTACTTTCGGATGATTTATTTTTACTTGATTAACTTAGTTTCGTGAAAATAGTCCATTTTTAGGGTTTTTATACACCAGTCAGCTCGCTTAGGCGAACTTTGCCGGTTTACGCGTTTTAAGCTTTAAAAGTTTGTTTTTATGTTCTGTTTAGCACAAATAATTATCCGTTTAGTCTCGGATCTTGAAATTTTGTACAAATCAGTTTTTGACAGTAAGGAATTTTATAAAAATATTTCCAGAATTAATTTTTATATTTAACATTTATTTATCTATTTTTAAACGTCATTTAAACACCAAATATGTCGAAAATACCAAACGACCTTAGAAAAATCCCAAATTTTTTTGGGATGACTCCTGCCATCCACATAGTTCCCAGTAATTTTTATAGAACCAAAACCTCATTTTTCATGCCATTTTCACCAAAACCGAGCTAGAAAACCCTAGAACTCGTTTTACCGAAAAGCCTACTTAGACTTCTCCAATGGACCTGAAATTTTGTGTGTGACTTTTATATGTTAAAAACAAGCTTATCTGTATTTTTCCAGAATTTTTCATGATGTTTAGCTATTTTTCACCATTTTTAGCCAAAACCGAGCATTAAATTCACCAAATATTCATCCTTTATCCAAAAATTACCAAAATTTCACAGATCTTATATTTTCATGTGTAGATCATCTCTGTGAAATTTCATGACCCAACTCTAAGTCTACCACAATCTGTCCAAATCACACAAATCATACGAAAAACCGAACTACCTTGTGTTTCTAGCTTTAGATCGCAAAGATCTTGCTTTCTAGCCTTTGCTTGCAACTAGATATAACACCTACAAGCACAATAACACCACACCAAGCAAGTTATACCCACAATCAAGCCATTTCTTTCATGGTTTCGGTTAAGACATCAAAACAAAGATTTTAACCGTAAAAATTCGTTTTTGACTCTTTTAACTCCTTTCTTGGACCAAGATCCCTTGTATAACTTGTATACATCACTTGATCGTGCAAGAATCGGTTTCATCTCGGGTTTTCACCCATTTTTCACTTGAAACCTCATTTTCTCAAGATTTTGGAATTAAAAACCAAGATTAAACCATAATAACATGTTTATACCTTATGGATCTTCTTAAAAATCAAGGGTTTTTGGTTGAATGTGTGGAGGATGGAGAGAAATGTGGAGTTGGGAGTTTAGAAAATAGAAAATGAAATGTGTGTGTGCACCAAATGGACCGATCGGTCCATGTATGGTGTGGGGTGGGGCCCACATCTCAAACCTTGGCCACACATTTGGATTGTGTAATCCGGATAATGTTGTGGATAATCTAGTTCAGTTCGTTTTTCGGTTAAACACTTAATTCGGCTTAAAACGAGGCTAAAACGGTCGTTTTTCGACTTAAAAATAAAATTTATATAAAACCGATTTAAAAACTTTAAAAACTTAAACCATGACATTTATTGACTCAACACATCATATTGTCGGTCATTGTGCATCTTTTTCGGCTTGATCGATCTTCTCTTGCTTGGTTTGATGTTAAATGTTTCGTTTATCGTACCGACGTACCAATAAATCGAAATCCTTTTTCTGTGCTATAATTCACTTATCCCGTAGCCTTAATACTTCGTAAACCTTACTAAACATCATATATTTCGTCTATAATGTAATCCCCGATTCGATCGGGTTTCAATAATCGTTCATCGGTTAATCGTAATTCCAATACCACTAGCTGTACATTCGAGTATAATTCATACTTGTGAATCTTATATACTCGTATAAACACATTATAATTTATATATTCAGTATTAAATAACACATAAATGGTATATTCCGGCTAGGGTATACCTGAATTTGCCGGAATCGTTACATTCTCCCCCCGTTACAAAAATTTCGTCCTCGAAATTTTACGCGTCAACTACTTCCTTTTGAGGAAATAGGTGGGGGTATTTCTTCCGAAATTCGTCCTTTCGTTCCCATGTATATTCTGGGCCTCGTTGCGAGTTCCACCTAACTTTGACCAACGAGATCTTATTGTGTCTAAGTTGCTTGATTTTCCTATCCACTATTTCTATGGGTTCCTCTACGAAATTAAGCTTATCGTTTAATTGGACACCCTCTAGTGGTAACACCGATGTCTCATCCGACAGACACCTTTTCAAGTTCGACACGTGAAACACGTTTTGAACTGCACTTAATTCATCAGGCAGTTCTAATCGGTATGCTACAGGACCGATTTTTGCAGTAATGTCGAATGGTCCAATGTATCTAGGGGCTAACTTCCCCGCCTTTCCAAATCTGACTACTCCTTTCCAAGGTGATACTTTCAAATACACTTTATCACCTTTCTCAAATGATAACGGTTTTCTACGGGTATTGGCATAACTCTTCTGCCGATCCCGTGCGGCCTTCAGATTGTTCTTAATTTCAAGGATTTTGCTGGTCGTTTCCTGGACCAGATCTGATCTAATAACTTGTGTGTCGCCCACTTCAGTCCAGCAGAGTGGTGATCGGTACTTCCGTCCATACAATGCTTCGTAAGGTGCTGCCTTTATACTGCTATGGTAACTGTTATTATAAGAAAATTCAACGAGTGGGAGATGTTGATCCCAATTTCCCTTAAAATCCAGCACGCATGCACGAAGCAAATCCTCCAGTGTTTGGATGGTCCTCTCAGACTGACCGTCGGTCTGAGGGTGGTAAGCTGTGCTTAGATCAATACGCGTTCCCAGCGCTTCTTGTACAGCTTGCCAAAGATTGGAGGTGAAATGGCTATCTCGATCGGAGATGATTGAGATGGGTATCCCATGACGAGACACAATTTCATTTATATAAATCTGCGCAAGTCTTTCGGTGTTATAATTATTTCTAATCGGAATAAAATGTGCCGACTTGGTTAGTCGATCCACGATTACCCAAATTGCATCGTGTCCACGGGACGTCTTAGGGAGATGTGTCACAAAATCCATCGTGATTTGCTCCCATTTCCATTCGGGAATTTCCGGTTGTTGAAACATCCCCGAGGGTTTCTGGTGCTCCGCCTTAACCCTCGCACACGTCGTACACTTGCCAACGTATGTGGCTATATCCTTTTTCATACCCGGCCACCAGTAGAACTCCTTCACATCCTTGTACATTTTATCCGATCCCGGATGTATGGAATATTTCGATTTATGCGCTTCGTCCATGATTAGTTCTCGCAGGTCATGGAGGGTCGGGATCCAAATCCGATTTTTGAAATAGAGAATTTCGTCCACGCGCTGTTCGAAATTCTTCTCGTTACCGTAAAGTCCCTCTTTTTCCAACTGTTCCTCTTTCAATGCTTCGCGTTGAGCGACTCGAACCTGGTCCGAAAGGTTCGACTGGACTATCATTTCCAGTGCTCGCACTCGCAATGGCTTAACCCGATCCTTCCTACTCAGGGCATCGGCTACGACGTTAGCCTTGCCGGGGTGATAACGGATGTCACAATCATAGTCGCTTAACAACTCGACCCATCTTCGTTGCCTCATATTCAGTTCTTTCTGATCGAATATGTGTTGCAAACTTTTATGATCGGTGAAGATGGTGCACTTTGTACCGTAGAGATAATGTCTCCAGATTTTAAGTGCGAAGATAACTGCTCCCAGTTCTAAGTCATGAGTAGTGTAATTTTTCTCGTGTATTTTTAACTGTCGAGAAGCATAGGCTATAACCTTATTATTTTGCATCAACACGCATCCTAACCCTCTCCGGGATGCGTCACAATACACGACAAAACCATCGTCTCCGTCGGGGAGACTTAAGATCGGCGCTTGGCACAATCTTTGTTTTAGCGTTTGAAACGCCATTTCCTGCTCTTCACCCCATTCATACTTTCGATCTTTTTGGGTCAGAAGGGTTAAAGGTTGGGCGATGCTGGAAAAGTTCTCTATAAATCGACGATAATATCCAGCTAAGCCTAAGAATTGGCGGATTTCCTTTGGCGATTTAGGCGCTTGCCAATTCTTAACTGCTTCAACCTTACTTGGATCAACGTGTATTCCTTGATGGTTTATAACGTGACCAAGGAATTGCACTTCTTGTAACCAGAAGTTACACTTGGAGAATTTTGCATACAACTTCTCCTGATTTAGAAGCTCTAAAATTAATCTTAAGTGTTGCTCGTGCTCTTCTTTACTCTTCGAGTATATCAAAATATCGTCAATAAACACGATGACGAATTTATCGAGGTAGGGTTTACAGACTCGATTCATGAGATCCATGAACACTGCTGGCGCATTTGTTAGCCCGAAAGGCATAACTAAGAACTCGTAATGGCCGTAGCGAGTCCGGAATGCGGTTTTTGGGATATCCTCCTCCTGAATTCTAACCTGATGGTATCCCGATCTAAGATCAATTTTTGAGAAATAGCTCGCACCTTGCAGTTGGTCGAACAGGTCATCAATTCGGGGGAGAGGATACCTATTTTTGATTGTCAACTTGTTCAGCTCCCTGTAATCAATGCACATTCTAAGGCTTCCGTCCTTCTTTTTCACGAATAGTACCGGTGCACCCCACGGGGAATAACTAGGACGTATAAATCCTTTATCCAACAATTCTTGCAACTGGTTGGATAATTCTTGCATCTCTGATGGTGCAAGTCGGTAGGGTGCCTTAGCAACAGGGCCAGCTTGAGGTAATAGATCGATTCTGAATTCGACCTGTCGGGTTGGCGGTAATCCAGGAAGTTCCTCTGGGAAAACTTGTGGAAATTCGCGTACCACTGGGATATCGTCCACCCGTTTTTCCTCAGGATCCGTGGCCGTCAGGCTCGCTAGGTATGCCACGCATCCCTAGCGTATATATTTTAACACCTTGAGGTGGGATATAAACGGTATCATATTGCCCGACTTCTCACCCTGCACTAATACCTCTTCGTCATCCGACACCCGGATCTTGACGATTTTTTTTCACAGTTTATTTCTACCTTGTTACGTGCTAACCAATCCATTCCCACTATCACGTCGAAACTACCCAATTCTACCGGTAACAAGTCAATCAGAAAGGATTGTTCGTTCAGAATAAAAGGGCAATTCCGAATTATCTGATTAACTATCATGGTTTTACCGTTAGCGACTTCTACGGTGTAAGGTTCTATGGTTTCAATAATTGGAAGGTTTGCAATCGATAGGAATTTAACAGAAACAAAACTTCTATCGGCGCCTGTATCAAATAATACAGAAGCGTAATGATCAGAGACGAGGAATGTACCTGTCACTACGCTGGGGTCCTGGCGTGCTTCGTTCGCCCCCATCACAAATGCTCGGCCTCGCGCCAGATTGGACGACGATGCCTGACCCGTGGGTTGCCTCCCGTTTCCTCCCTGGTTCAGTTTCGGACAGTGTCTTTTGAAGTGATCCGTGCTGCCGCATTCATAGCAAGCACGGCTGGTGGTCACCATTTGGTTTCCTTGCGGGTTTTGTTGTCGGCCTGGTTGGGTCTTAAATGGCTGCGCACGGATAGGTTGCGGTTGTCGGTTCAGGTTGTTCAGGTTTGTCCTACAACTTGGTGCGTAGTGCCCAATCCTGCCACACCGGTGGCACACCACCTCTTTGCACACGCCACCATGGTGGTAACCGCATTTCCCACACCTAGGAAACGTTCCCTTCTGCGGTTCTTGTCTTCCGCCTGAACTAGTCATGGCGTAGTTTTGGGCAGTGGGCCTAGCACGTTTATTTTGCTGCTTTTCCTGGGTCCTATGGTCATGTGTACCCCGCTTTCCCCCAGCGTATTCTCCTGCCACCTTCAGTGAACCGCTCCATACGAAATCATATGTGACGATACCAGCCTGCGTCACCACACCCTCATACGTCTGGTGTCCCCCAGAATTGACTATACTCCTTACAACGGGAGTTAGCCCCCAAATATAACGCTCAACCCTCTTCGACTCTTGGGTGACCAGCCATGGCACCAATCGCGACAAGTCATTAAACCGGTTCGTATAACCCAAATGGTCTGCCCCCTGCATCTCCAGGTTCCACAATTCATTTCCTAATTTCTGCAATTCGTTTTTCGGGCAGAAATGCCCCAGTACAAGAGCCTTAAGCTCTGTCCAGGTCATGCGGTTTGTCGCCGCCTGACCCCGGGTCTGCACTATTGTGTTCCACCATGTCAAGGCATGGTCCGTGAATGTGCAGGTGGCGTACTTTACAACACAGTCCTCGGGGCAGTTGCTGATGTTCACAACTGATTCTATTTTCTCGATCCACTTAACCAACCCATTTGGTCCTTCAGACCCGCTAAACTCTAGAGGTTTGCACAACATAAAGTCTTTGATCGAACATCCCCTGGATGCATGAATCGGTTCAGTACGGTTCGTCTCTACAGTTGGTATAGGGCCATTACTGTCCGTAACGACCACTCTAGGCGGTGCGTCATTACTCGGAATCGTGTTATCATTCTGTGGAGGATTAACATTTTGTTCCCCGTCATTATTGGTGGTCGTTTGATTGCTCGGAGGGGTTGGATTGGTCGAATTATTAATACTGGCGGCGATGCGCGATACTATATCCGGTATCGCCGCCTACAACTGTTGAGCAATCAAACGGCTCACATCTACTTCCGACATTTGAGCTGATCGTTTTGGTGCCATTCTACACATCATCAGAAAATACATATAATTAATACAAGTTTCAATCATAAAACACAACAAACATTCCATTCATTATCAAACATTAGTACATATTACATCCATGTCAGTTCACATACTTTTCCTGTCATCATTACATAAGTTAAGTTTTCCTACATGGGGGCCTATGTCGGCATCATCTCGACATAACCCACAATGGGCCAGTGCTTGAATGATACCCAAAAGTATCTATAACGATATACCCCAAAAGAGACCCCCTAAGGGCCAGTGGTTGTATTATAACTACCCAAGATTCACTCTATGTTAGCATCACCACTAACTGCTTACACAGAGTATCAAAAAGCGGTCCCTGTCTACTCCCATTCTAACACAACTAAACACGGTGGTATACCAACCCCACCAAAACAGCCACCAACACCACCATCACAGCCAGCATAACCCGGATCCGCGTCTCCATCCGGCCGATCATCCACTGGGAGTATAAGCACTCCCTCTTCAGCTGCGAAATCGCATACTGGTGGTCCAGTATGCAATCCCCCAGGTACATCCGCCTCTGCACTCCCACTGTTAAGGCGGCGGAGTGCTCATTCACCTGTTCGGTGAGCACTCGGAGCCATGCCGCCGCATCCCTTTCCTGCCTAGGGAGGCCCCACACGGGTGGAGTCACAGGCTCGGGCTGGGAGCGGGAGGACTCGCCCCTGCGGGTAGCAGGTCTGGGTGGGGGCGAGGTAGGTGGGACATGTGGGACACTGATCCGCGCCGTGAGGCGGGGTCCGAATCCGGGGGGAACAGGGATGGCCTGTTGCGCGGGCGGGGTAGGAGATCTGACAATCCTGACTGGGGAGGACTGGCCAGAGCTCCTACGACTAGCCTCGCTAGGCTCAGAGCTGGATGATACGCGTAGGCTCCCAGAGTTCCCGGAGCTGACTTCCTCCGGGTCCTCCTCCACCGACAAACTAGGAGTCCTCGACATTCTTTCCTGCACACAAGTTAACAAACATATAGTTCTTTCCATAGTGTAAATCATAAACAAATTAATATGCACTTACTTATACAACTTGATCACATAACAATATTATCATATATTTGCACATATGTTGCCAATTTTACCTATTAAAGTCCCCCGTGACTTCCCCTGAACTCCCTCGTGCGGACAAGTCTGTTATTATGTTCCGGACCATAATAACTCACTTGTCCATCCAAGTTCATCCAGACCTTATCACAATAAATTATTAGTTGATATTCAGATCCTATAACACTTGAGCTACTGGTTATATTTTAGGTATCTTTTAAAGACATCCTAATTCTTTATAACCAATGGCTCTGATACCAAGTTCTGTAACACCCCGTAACCGCAGCGGAAACGTAAACGGGATGCAACAGACACATCTGATATCAACAGCATTGCTTATAAAGGAAAACACCACTACAATAATTTAAACGTATTACATTATTCCGAGTTTCGTTACCGACTAGGCGTTATCACATAAGTTTTACCAATAGTACGTTAACATGTTTAATACAAAATATAGACTCTTAAGCTTCCACAAAATAGCACACATTATCAAGCACGTATCACTCATTCCAATTTGGGTGTACCTAGAAAGCATGTAAAGAAAACGGGTCAACTACGAATAGTTGGTGAGTTTCACTAATTTAAATAAACCATGACAAATCATTTTAATAATCATATATTAACGATGTAATTATGCTGAGCCTACAAGTGAAACCTCTGTTAACCCAGAAACACATTTAATAACTTCTGGGGACACTGTTAACCCAGAAATACATTTAACAACCCCTGGGGACACTGTTAACCCAGAAATACATTTAATAACCTCTGGGGACACTGTTAACCCAGAAACACATTTAATAACCTCTGGGGACACTGTTAACCCAGAAACACATTTAATAACCTCTGGGGACACTGTTAACCCAGAACACTGTTTCGGGCCTTACAATATTAGCAACTCAGACAATTACCATCTTAATACATTACCGTACGATTCCCGTATAACAAACATTATATAAATACATTCATTTCCATGCGATCGGCATGTACTTAAACACTTTGATAAAAACATGCTTTCCGCCCCGGGAAAATATTTAAAACAATTCAATAAAAAGGGGCTCGTGAAACTCACCTTTTTGTGAGCAAAGATGTAATACTGTGCACAGCTACCGGTCCGGATCTGTAATACGATCCCTAAGTCGTTACTACACAATTTCTATTAATATAACTTAAATTCGTGTTAACCGGTACGTCTGGGGATACTGTTAACCCAGTACCGTACACGATCCGGGGACAATGTTAACCCCGAAACACTTCTCAGGACTTAGATTGTGATATCACTTAGAGTTCTTTAGTCAAAATTACCATTAGTTTGTTTTCTCGTTTTGCGTGCCTAGCACGGTTAACCGTCTTTATGTTTTAAAAAAATGAGTTTGGTCACATACGACCCGAAAATAGTTGTTACTGATATTTTAATTAAAGTGGTGAAATTAGAGCTCGGTTTAGACACCCCGTTTGGCCGCGGGGCCCGTTTCCGTCTTTAGTATACCGGAAACTGCTAAATCGGGTAAAATTACCCAAATTATCCGAATTACTTTCGGATGAATTATTTTTACTTGATTAACTTAGTTTCATGAAAATAGTCCATTTTTAGGGTTTTTATACACCAGTCAGCTCGCTTAGGCGAACTTTGCCGGTTTACGCCTTTTAAGCTTTAAAAGTTTGTTTTTATGTTCTGTTTAGCACAAATAATTATCCGTTTAGTCTCGGATCTTGACATTTTGTACAAATCAGTTTTTGACAGTAAGGAATTTTATAAAAATATTTCCAGAATTAATTTTTATATTTAACATTTATTTATCTATTTTTAAACGTCATTTAAACACCAAATATGTCGAAAATACCAAACGACCTTAGAAAAATCCCAAATTTTTCTGGGATGACTCCTGCCATCCATATAGTTCCCAGTAATTTTTATAGAACCAAAAACTCATTTTTCATGCCATTTTCACCAAAACCGAGCTAGAAAACCCTAGAACTCGTTTTACCGAAAAGCCTACTTAGACTTCTCCAATGGACCTGAACTTTTGTGTGTGACTTTTATATGTTATAACAAGCTTATCTGAATTTTTCCAGAATTTTTCATGATGTTTAGCTATTTTTCACCATTTTTAGCCAAAACCGAGCATTAAATTCACCAAATATTCATCCTTTATCCAAACATTACCAAAATTTCACAAATCTTATATTTTCATGTTTAGATCATCTCTGTGAAATTTCATGACCCAACTCTAAGTCTACCACAATCTGTCCAAATCACACAAATCATACGAAAAACCGAACTACCTTGTGTTTCTAGCTTTAGATCGCAAAGATCTTGCTTTCTAGCCTTTGCTAGCAACTAGATATAACACCTACAAGCACAATAACACCACACCAAGCAAGTTATACCCACAATCAAGCCATTTCTTTCATGGTTTCGGTTAAGACATCAAAACAAAGATTTTAACCGTAAAAATTCGTTTTTGACTCTTTTAACTCCTTTCTTGGACCAAGATCCCTTGTATAACTTGTATACATCACTTGATCGTGCAAGAATCGGTTTCATCTCGGGTTTTCACCCATTTTTCACTTGAAACCTCATTTTCTCAAGATTTTGGAATTAAAAACCAAGATTAAACCATAATAACATGTTTATACCTTATGGATCTTCTTAAAAAGCAAGGGTTTTTGGTTGAATGTGTGGACGATGGAGAGAAATGTGGAGTTGGGAGTTTAGAAAAAAGAAAATGAAATGTGTGTGTGCACCAAATGGACCGATCGGTCCATGTATGGTGTGGGGTGGGGCCCACATCTCAAACCTTGGCCACACATTTGGATTGTGTAATCCGGATAATGTTGTGGATAATCTGGTTCAGTTTGTTTTTCGGTTAAACACTTAATTCGGCTTAAAACGAGGCTAAAACGGTCGTTTTTCGACTTAAAAATAAAATTTATATAAAACCGATTTAAAAACTTTAAAAACTTAAACCATGACATTTATTGACTCAACACATCATATTGTCGGTCATTGTGCATCTTTTTCGGCTTGATCGATCTTCTCTTGCTTGGTTTGATGTTAAAGGTTTAGTTTATCGTACCGACGTACCAATAAATCGAAATCCTTTTTCTGTGCTATAATTCACTTATCCCGTAGCCTTAATACTTCGTAAACCTTACTAAACATCATATATTTCGTCTATAATGTAATCCCCGATTCGATCGGGTTTCAATAATCGTTCATCGGTTAATCGTAATTCCAATACGACTAGCTGTACATTCGAGTATAATTCATACTTGTGAATCTTATATACTCGTATAAACACATTATAATTTATATATTCAGTATTAAATAACACATAAATGGTATATTCCGGCTAGGGTATACCTGAATTTGCCGGAATCGTTACAGTCTCTGTCAAGTTCATGAGCCACATTGGATCGATGATCTTTATCAGCTCGGTCTTTAATCCTTTACCCAACACAATGACGGCCTCGCCAGTTTTGTTGATTCAGCGTCTTCACCGGCACACGCTTCATAGTCTTTGACGGCTTTACTTTAAAAACCAAATTATACAACCCGTCCTTGGATCAATCTCATTGATATGCTTGCGAGTTGGAACCTGTGATTTGAAAAACTTAAAACCATGGTTGACTTTGAACAACAGATGTTGATGAAACCAATCTGCATGTCGATCTCCCCCACGGTTCATAAATGGTCTACACGCGAGGGTACGAACATCCCTACGCGGTAAAGAGAACATCAGTAATCTTTTCATAGTATTGGATGCCTTTCTCCCATTTAACAATACAAACTTTCAAATCAGGATCAAAGAGCCATGAAATAATATCACCTTGAACATTCGACATGGCCTTAAAAGAAGTCATCTGATTAGCTTTGGCACGTGTAATAGCTTCAACTTCTTGCTCTTTATCCAAATATCGATACGCTTCAATGATCTTACGAGATTTCTTGTTACGATAACCAAACCATCTCTGAATGTCAGCAACAGTCGGATCATTGATAGAATCAAATCTTGTATCAACCACACGTTTGCCCTTGGATACTTTATCCAGATGATCTTCTGCTGCTTTGACGGTTTCCTCAGTAAAGATAAGAGCACCCTGGTCAACATTGGTGTGTTGAAATAAATCAGGGTATTCCTCAGCAGTCATATCCTCAATCTCCACATCCTCGTCTTCATAAATAAAGGCCGTATTCATCCCAATAGTAGGATCATATAAGATCTCTTCATCATTCTCAACTTCCACATCATCCTCAGCCTCTAACATGGTCAATTCATCATCATTCAAGCCAAGCAGTATCGAAATCTTCTCTCGTGTTAGTGACCTTTCAACAAATTGTCCTACCTCAATCTCATCAGCATTGACTATACTTCTAACCACCCCCGATCCATCAACAAATATTACCGTATAAACCTTGATCATTTCAATGGGTTTTGCAGCCGTATAATTACGGTAAACAATAATCTGCTTCCCCGAATCATCGACAGCACTAGTACCTGCACCAGAGGACGAGCCGTGAGCTTGTTTTGGCTCACTTCCTCCAGCACCCGATGCATCTGGATCTTCATCATTGTTTTTAAGCTTCTTCAGTGCGTCGTCCTTGCAAGTTAGTTGCAATAAGTTCCTCCTGCTCTTTAAGCTTCACCCCTGAGACGTAACAATCTCACGAAGGGCCTTTGTCTCCTTTTGGCAGTAGGAAACATAACTCAACAACTTTTTGTGATTCTCCATGAGGCTTTCTTGATTCAGATGATCAGCAGACATTTGATTTTCATAAAGATGAAGTAAACTCATAAGCATATTCGTCTGCTGGTCCTGAGGCATAGAATGAAATGAAGCAGGAATAGGCTGAACTGGACCTTGTGGACGGTTAAGCTTCATAAATGAAATATCCATTGGAGGCGGAGGCATCATCACCGGTGTTGTAGAAACCACCGAAGTAACTGTAGTAGGCCTTGGCAGAGTAGATAAAATAGACTGTGGAATCATGCAAAGCCTAGGATCCGATGTAAGCGTGGTCGTCAATGTAAGCTCCGGGGTGTTAGTAGTGAGCGGCACCGCCGGGCGTTGAGGAATTGATGGCCTTGGAGGTTGAACCCCAAATGAGATGCCAGCACCAGCCGACACTCGACTCTTAGACGACCCTTCTTTCACCAACCCTTTCCCTTTCCATTTATGATGAGCGGCTATAGCACCAGCTAAAGCAGCTTCAACCTCAGCAAGTTGTAGAGCAGGAACATCACCAGCACCACCATTACCACCATCACCACGATCACCACCATCATCATTATCATCACCCTCATTCCCACCTGGTCCTTCCTCACGCTTAGAATCCGAGTCATCATGGATCCAGCGATCATTGTCAGGACATACATAATCTGGTTCACCAGATAACCTATCAAACGTTTGGTCCGAGGTGTATCCTTTCGATAGATCTTCATCCGTCGTACAGTATCAGCAGGCATGTGCTCCAGTTGTAACATATCATCTACCAATGTTTGATCGATAACCAGATTAGGAATCAAATCTTCAATAATCAATTGGAGGAACCGAGGATACATTAGAAACTTCTTTCGTTGGACCATCTGAAGGCATTGCTCCTTAAGATGATAGAAAATCAATTCTGAGAAGTTGAAAGGCTTGTTCAGGATCAACGTAACAAATGCCGATTGTAACATAATCTGGCATTCATCGAACCCACCTTTACGACCTCCTAAGCAATGGATTAGTACATGTAATAAATACTTGTATGTAGGACATAATGCATTCTTGTTATACATAGACGCTTCAATATCACCACCATAAAATACACGACGAAATAAACCTCTGATCAAACCTTTGTCAAATTCACAAGGATCATCAATAGTATTGCAAAATCGAAGCACCCGTCGTATAACATCAACATCAATAGTGATAGGTGTTTGGTTGATCGTAGCCACAATGTGATTGTCGGCTTCAATATATCTTGCAGTGTTCCAAAATTGACGGATAACACTAAAATAGACTTTCGGTCGTGCAGTTACGGCATGATGAATAGCCGAACGACGTATAAATGTCAATAAATCACCGAAAATGTCTTCATCTGCAAAGTTCGTACCGACAAAAGCACATATATTATGCTTTTTGTCGTACGAAAGTAATGGCATATCTTGTTGTTGCACTTGTTGTGGATCAGCCACGGGAGGATCTTGTTCCATATTATCAGCCATAGTTCTAAATAAACAAAGTCGAGAATCAGTGATAATGAATAATAATAATAATAATACTTATGTAATTAATATATAATTAAAAGTTTAAAATTAAACTAATTATAAAACCTTTAATTTTAAAATTATTAATATGTCATTCGTTAAAGATTCTAATTCGTTATAACGAATGATGATTCGTTAAACATGCTACTTCGCTATCAAGTAAATTGAGAACGAATTAGGACTAACGAATTACTATTTAAAATTAACGAAGTAAAGTCTAATTCGTTATAAATAATGAATGCAATTCTGATTCGTTATAAATATGGATTCGTTATCCTGATTCGTGTGAATTGCATAACGAATTGGACACGAGTGAGTTCCAATTCGTTAAGCATAACAAATGGCCAAATAAGCTTAATGTTTGACTATTATGGTCAAGGTCAAAATCACCAAGAACACTAAAAGTCAAGATAGCAAGTCTGAACTCAATTACACCATAATCATCGATGTATATTCGAACAAATGATCCCACGGATCTCGAAAACACATTCCAATTGAAATGGTATTAACCTGATGTACCAAATCATAGTACACTCTAGTTAAATTAAGGGTTTTATACAAGTATGAAACCCGATAACCAAATGCAACAATTAACTCAGGAGATGATCATAAGGTATAATGAAAATCATAACGCCGTAGTCGCCTGTACCTGATGAATCAAAAATATGGATTAGAAATGAGTATAATAGTGATCGAGATTCAGAGAAAATTTCAGCAGAGTTTCGTTAAGTAATGAAGAAGAAAAGGAAATTGTGAATACGAATCGGTATCACGAATCCCTAAATGGCCTTACACGGCACATTTACCAATGTAACGAATCAAGTGATTCGTTTGAATTTTGAACTAACGAATCAGAAGATTCATTATACACACGTGGCATAACGAATTACAACTAATTCGTTAAGAGATTTAACGAGTTAGCAACCATTCGTTACAGAGTGCGGAAGCGAATTAAAATTAAAGAATTGAAGCTTAATTCGTTATGAATGGCTGTAATTCGTTATATTAACGAAGCGTGGGTAACGAATTACATTAAAGTTTAACGAATTAAAGTCCCTTTTGGTAAAATAATTAAATTATGTAATTTTAAAATTAATTAATTAAATAAAAGAATTAACAAATAATGATACCAATTGAGTTAAATTAAGTTAATCAACGAGATCCCATATTCCGATGACCAAATACCTTAATGTGTTTTACGTTTTAAAACACTTAACTTAAAAAGAATTAAATAATATGTAAAATGAAAAAGTAAAATCTTTTTGGTATTTTGATAATAATAAAATTAATACGGTTTTGATGTCCGTAGCAATCGAATAAATTATAGAAAGTCTAGTCAAAAAATATATACAAGAAAAATATCCGAAACTCAAAATGTAGAAAATAAAATGTTTTTGTGTTTTTGTACGGTTTTTCAAAAGCAGTACATGTTTTTGGATTTTTGCTGAGTTTAAGCAGAGAATCATACTGACCAGATTGCCCTTCCATCACAGTTTTATATTTCAGCGATATTGTGACTGGCGTTAAATCGGTCATTGATATTGTTGTCCTCTTAAATCTTATAACAAATTTCAAGCATTTTTGTGATATGATTAATGGTTCAATTAGCGCATAGAATATCAGAAACTATCAGCCTCTAATCTCGATTCAAACTTAATTTGATTTTCGCCATATCACCCCAACTTGACTTAAACCATTATAGTGTTGATTAAAATTTGAATTTAAAGAATTTTCGAGCAATGCATCAAGTTTCCTTTACTGCGAGTGAGTATTCACGAGTCCATCTGTCGGCTTACATACATTGTATCCCCTGGGGTCTGTTTCTTATTGGTATTGAGAGCGCGCAAGGGAAGAACAGAGTTTTTGTGTTTTTTATGGTTTTTCAAAGCAGTACATGTTTTTGGATTTTTGCTGAGTTTAAGCAGAGAATCATACTGACCAGATTGCCCTTCCATCACAGTTTTATATTTCAGCGATATTGTGACTGACGTTAAATTGGTCATTGATATTGTTGTCCACTTAAATCTTATAACAAATTTCAAGCATTTTTGTGATATGATTAATGGTTCAATTAGTGCAAATAATATCAGAAACTATCAGCCTCTAATCTCGGTTCACGCTTAATTTGATTTTCGCCATATCACCCTAACTTGACTTAAACCATTATAGTGTTGATCAAAATTTGAATTTAAAGAATTTTCGAGCAATGCATCAAGTTTCCTTTACTGTGAGTGAGTATGCACGAGTCCATCTGTCGGATTACATACATTGTATCCCCTGGGGTCCGTTTCTTATTGGTATTGAAACGCGCGCAAGGGAAGAACAGATGTATGACTAACATCTAATTTTGATCAAGTCAGAAATTTAGATTGTACGAAGTACATCAGTGATCAAGTTTAATGACTTTGGGTTTGCTTTAAAAGCGAGTGAAATATTCATTCTTATGAATACCCAGATGATTAAGCCGCATAAAAAACTCACAGTGTCCAGAATCCCAACGCTTGTTATTTGCTTTATTATATTTTTGGGTGATCAAACAACTATAAGGCTTGAGTATGACAGGTTATTACATTTCAGCCATCCTCACCGAGATTTTTGCTAGAGACTAACACCTCTTTCAATTTGGCTTTTCTTTATGTTTATATCACATACTTTACTCTAACAGCTTGTTTAAGACCTACCAATGCACCAATGCAATTAAGCACTCAGTCTTTTAAGCTTATTTCTTGTTGGATTTGGGGTCAAACAATCAATGTACTATCATTTTCTCTTTTTGCTTCAAAAAGCTCAAAATTATGAGGAGCATAAAACAAAATGAATTTAATCGTCCCAGTCACTTTCAGGCTATAAATTAATGGCTAACCTATCAATCTACAAGCAGATAACAGGATCAATACATCCAAGCATACTCCACAAACTTAAATAACTGACATAATTTTCAACGAGAAAATTAAGTAAAAATGCATAACAAACGCCCCAATTACTTTCCATTGTCAGGTAAATGGCTATCCCGATCATTTACAAGTAAATTTCAGGACCAAACATATATGAATATATGTCCTTTAAATATGAGTAATTGACATACTTTTCAGCGAACGTATGCAAAAATCTTTTTGATTTTTCTCTTTACATAAATAAAACACAATCTTTTTGTCTTTTTCGGATTTTTCTATACAAACGAGAAATTCACAATCTTTTTGAATTTTCAAATTTCTAAATAAATAAAATAAACTTCTCAATCTTTTTGGATTTTGGGATTTTTCCTATACAAACTGAAAACACAATCTTTTTGGTTTTTCGGGTTTTTAAAATGTATTTGGATTTTCAAAATTTTTAAAGAAAAACATTAAAGACATGAAACCACACTATTTTTTATTTTTCAAATTTTTTAATGTTTTTGAGTTTTATCTATACAAACTAAAGGCACAATATTTTTGTATTTCTATTTTCATCCCCTAAAATCCAAAACCAAAATAAAAATTTAAAGTAAAAATAAATAGAAAATAAAAATAGTTATTATTGTTTCAGGATATCAACAAGGGTTTTTAATCCATTTAAACCAAGCAAAAATTGAAAACGTATTTTGTCAAATGCTTTGGTAAATATATCGTCTTTTTGAAAATCGGTATGTACTTTCTCAATGTCAATCAATTTCTTTTCAAAACAATCTCGTATGAAATGATATCGAATTTCGATATGTTTCATTTTAGATTGTTGTACGGGATTTTTGGTGATGCTAATGGCAGCAGAGTTATCAATTAAAATGGGAGTAGTAATAAACTTCAAACCGTAGTCACGAAGATGTTGTTGTATCCACAAAACCTAGGAACAATAACTAGAGGCTGCAACATACGCAGCTTCGGCGGTTGAAGTGGAGCTTCCTAAGAATTGACATCCTGCTGTAGTCGATTTAAAGTTAATCTTGCATCCTCCATAGTTTGAGTCAAAATAAGTGTTGGGCCTAGTTTTGTGGTTTGTACTTAATATAGTAATGTTTGGGATTGGGTTTTGGGCTTGTGTGTAAGCCAAGAACACTTATGTGTTCTCGGTGGGCTTTTGGTTGTTTGGGCCGGCATAGTTGGTTGTTATCCCTATATGTAGTCATGTTATGTATAGGGTTAAAGGTTATTCATTCCTAGTATTGTGATCAAGTATTTGTAAGTGCTTAAGCACCCGACGTATTCAATAGTATACGTGTGTTTTGAAGCAATCCTGTGTTATTTACTAGTTCTTATTTGTGTTCTTGAATCACCGAGTGTTGGTATTCCGCACCAATACTCGTTTGGTTGATATCATATTGTAGTGATCCAGATTCGGGACTACAATTGGTGTCAAAGCCTTTGACGAATTCAGGCTCGTTATTGTGATATCAACGATTCGAGGATACTATTTACAAGGTTTGGTGAGTTTTTCCGGTGAGGCAGTGTTCGGAGAAGAAGATTGGACTATTTTTGGATATAGATTGGATTTGACTTGGAAATTAAATCAAATCCCACTTTATTTGGAAAGTTGTTACAAT
>NW_027497678.1:0-162022 GCF_021521415.1 Bidens hawaiensis | reverse complement strand
AATCACGTCACACGATAACCTGCATATGCGTTGAAAATAATATAGTTTGTCAACACAAGGTTGAGTGAGCAACACACTAGTTTAAATGTACATATAGTATATAACAAAATATGTAGTTGCAACAAGTCATATGAGAATAACAAATTAACCAAATGAGCAAGTATAACTGAAATGTCGAGAAGCACAATGGCTAACGACTGGCGTACACTACAAAAAAATTGCCATTTAGTGACACACATTTTTAATGGCGTTTAGGTTTTGTGCCACTATTTTAGGTTTTAGTGACACTTTGTGTATGCCACATTTGCTTGCCACCCACTTTTAGTGGCATCTAGCATTTTGTCATTAATATTTGTGTTTTAATGACACTTCGCGTATGCCACATTTTCTTGGCACCCATTTATAATGGCATTTAGGAATTGTGCTACTAAAATTTAAGATTTAATGATACTTTATGTATGCCATATTTGCTTGATACATACTTTTAGTGGCATTTAGCATTTGTGTCACGTAAATTTATATTTTTAATGTCAATTTGTGTGTGTCATATTTGCTTGTCACATATTTTTTTATGACATTTAGCTATAATGCCATTTAGACCCATTCCGACCTTGACCCGTTCTGACCCGGACCTGTTGACCTTAAACCGTTCCAACCCAAACCAAAACAACCCCTTTTTTAGTTGACTCATTCCGACCGTAACCTGTTCCGACCAGTGACTCGTTTCACCCAACCCAACTTATTTGTCAACAATATATATTCGATGTCATTTATCATAACTTCCGTTCTAACTATTTAAATAAAAGGTATTATTTGCCACCATTAACAGTTAAACATGGACGTTACACCTATTAAATCACCAATTAGTAAGTAAAGAAATTGAACACAACTTTAAAAGCCGACTCAAACATTTAAGATGCCTTTCATGAAAAAAAAAAGATTTAATTTTGCATTTTTACAATCCTAACTGGACGAAATATAATGAAATTAATAATATAAAATATGCCCATGAAAGTAACATTCTTTTCTTTTTCTAACTCTTAGTTAGAAGCTTTTGTATAAAGTTGAATGCAATAAAACTAACTATTTAAAACCTATATGCAGACATTAATTAATCATGGAGAGCTTTAAAATATGCAAAAGGAATAGATAACAATTTTCAAAATTTTGAACATATTCCATAACAAAATAGCCTGGTTTGTAAGGATTCCACTCATACAACCAAAAATTTAGGCAAAAGTCAAACTGATAAAACGAAATCACAATATAGTCATATCAATTATCCAAATAGAACTAGTACATATTAATCGATTTGAAAAACAAAAAAAAATATTAGAATTGGTTCACTTACTCTATTTTGGCACAAATTATCACAAGTTTAAATCATAAACAGAAGAAATCGGTTGAGGGGGGGAAGGTAAATTTGCGTGAGTTGTTAAGCTTTTATAATTGGGATTTGAGGGAAGATAGTATAGTTTCGTTTTTGCTTTGGACTTTGGAGGGAGGCTAGAGATTTGAGGGTTTTGATTTGGAGGGAAGTGTGTTATGGATGGCGGGAATCAAAATTAAAAGGTATTCTCTAATTCTAATAATTATTTTATCAACTTACTAGATTTTATCCCATCGTATGGTTGTATTATATTATTTTTTATAATATTTATTTATTTTTTAAATTTTAATTTTGCTTATTGTACAAAATTTAATAATATACTTAGTATTTGATAATAAAAGGGTTTCACAAGCAAATGATATAATATTACCCTGTATAAAAGCTATTGGGGTTTTGTAAGACCCATGACCCGCTATCTTTTTTACTATAAAATTGTAAATATATATATATATATATTAAATAAATCATATATTGATTTTTATTATATCCCTATTTTATAAGATTTTCACATTAAATATTTGGTGATATTAATTTTTAATTAATTGAAATGTTATAACCCGTTTAAGAAATATTTGGGTTTGGTAAGACCCATACCCGAATTCGGGTCAAATGCATGAGAAGCATCAATTTACAAATAATGCAATCTGGTGGCTTGAGAGAATGTATGGAGCAACTAGAGAGCTTTTAAATGTTTACATATATTATAAATTTAATTTATTAGAACTAAAAATAACTTTTAGTTTGATGCCCTTTAGAGCTTGTCAGGAGTCTACTTGAGTTTTCGACTTACCGCGCGTTAAGTCAGAGAGTTATACTCTTATGGCGGCACAACGACTGTTAAGTGGCACTCGACGGTATGGTTTTCTGTGGAAGCGTCGAAACTAAAATCTGAAGCCTCGAGAGCACAATCTTGGAAGTTACATGATCGCATTTTGAGTGTTTGTGGTGTTGATGGGTTAGATTCCGATTTTGGGTGTGCGTTGGATTGTTTGCATAACTCTATTCCTGATCTTGATCTTGACGGGTTCGCAAATAAGGACACCCCCTAAAGCCCAAAATGCTTTGACGAGTGCCTTTTATAGTAAAACCGTCCAAAGTTTGGGAGAAAAGTTTGGCATGTCCCCTCGTCATAGAGCGGTATTGTCTTCAAGCTCAAGACTTTTTGACTGTCATCTCCATTGAAGGGTTAGGCTAGCATATGTCAGCAGTGGAGTACCGAGTCATTATTAAATATTGCTTAATGATCCCATGTTCACACATGACTAATAATTGTATTTACTTTTGTGATCAACTTATATATTATTTTAATTTTCCTTATATTAGGTCAAGCGTTAGGGACGAGAATTATGGGCGATGAGCGGCGATTTCACCGCCCCTCAAGCGATAATAGTGGCGACAAAGGGAGGGCGATGAGATTTTGTCGCCTGCCATTGTTTGAAGAATATTATTATTATTATTATTATTATTATTATTATTATTATTATTATTATTATTATTATAATTTTATATATGTGGCATAGTTGGACATTAACTTGTAGAACGATACACATATTGACTGGTTAATATATTTGTACAAGATTTTTCAAGTATTACATATATGTATTACTGATGTACTACACGTATATGCAGTGCATACATGTAATTATGATGTACTGCATATATGCATTACATATACATAGTCAAATTGTCGTTGAATTCAAACATTATGAGTATCAATTAGGTGTTGGTCGTTCGATCATCTAATTCGTCCAATCAATCACGAAATCAAGCCGAAAATTGAAGAATTCTAAAAGGCACATGCTCGTAGTAGTTAGATTCACATGTTATAAGTGTCAAATAGGTTCATTACATGCATATAGTGTGGATGCTCTGTTTTTTTTTCTAAAAGTTATGAACGAGCATATATGAATTATCAAATATTGATATAAGTTTCGGTGTCTTACATGTTTAATCGAATACTATATATATTTAGTTATATTGTATATATGTTGCGTTGAATGTTGTAATAGGGTGTCGACGAATATTAATTTGTACACTGATTAAGCTATGAATGATATACGTATTGATATCAGTTAATTTGTGTATTTTACTTGATTTGCTAAGTATTACACATAGTCAGTGCTTAACCGATGCATCACCTATCTATTAATCAACATATGCAGCCATTTAAATTACAAATATGCAGCAGTTGTATATTATACACATATATGTAGTATGATGTATTACATATATATACAATGCTTGTTTATTAAATGAATATGTGGTCTATTATATTACATATATGCAGCACATGTATGATCTATTACATAGTTATCTATTACGTATATGCAACACTAATCTATTAGTTAAATATAAAGTCTGTTATAAATGTACTCGTTAATTTCAGTTATCTTGCATTATGATTGTTCAATTTTGGTGCTTAACCGAGCACTATAGGCTTAATTAATCTTTTGATTTTGTATGCCCTCCAACTGTTTGATAAAATGTCTAAATGAACTCGTGTTGTTGGTTCTTGAATCATAATACCCTGTCATGTTAATTTTGCTTCATAATGTTAAAACACATCGTCTTTCTCAGACTAAATACTGTGATAGTGAAGGCGCATGTGTTTTTTTGTGTATTTGCATGGGTTGATACCTGAATTAAGCTCGAGACCGAACTGCCTAGCACTGAAGACCGACAAATAACATGTACACTATAAGGCGGGCCCGGGAGCAGGTAAAATTGTTAATTCTTTGGTTAATTTCGGATCGACCCTATTGTACTAATGTTAACTTATATATTTTAATTTATAAACAGGTGATGGAGAACACAAAGCAAAGGAGACATCAATAAAAAGAAACCGCTGTTAGAAAATAATTGAAGTTTAAAAAACCAAAGGCGTGAAAAAATATATGCTTGATTTGAAATATGAACTATTCCACCTCTATGTCAGCTGCATGACGGAGTTAATGTGATATCAAATAAACCATTAGATGTTGTTAAATGATTAGGATTTAGAATCGGACGTGTTATGACAATATGAATATTATGGTACTTTCATATAGCGGTGTTAATTATTGTGATGATAATATTAATGCAACATTTGTTTTGGCATGCTATATACATGTAATATAATACGTTTGAATGCATGGTTTAAATAAGTTATTATTACGTTACATGTATGTCGTATTGTGATCGCATACATGCAGTACTTTCGTTACATATATTATTTTAAACAATTAAATATGATTATATAATTCTATTACATATATGTAGTACTAATGAATTAATTATATATAGTCATGGTGTATTACATATATGTAGCACTAATTACGCATATGTATTACTATTGTATACATGTATAACTGCTGTATCACATATTAAAATTATTAGTTTGCTTTAACTTATAACTAGGTGTTGATATATAATGTCAAAATTCACATGGACTATTTAAAGCATACACTACGTATGTGTAATACAAACATATAAGGTTGAATGTAGGTTGTGATTTGATTAATAATCATGATTCAGGCATGATTACACCATTAAATACTGAAAATCTCGCATTTTTATTCATGTATTGTCGGCACATCAAAGTTGACATACACATACTTCCCGACAAGGCAGCCGTAGTTATATTGCATATGCGTAATGTATGTTGGACTCGATTGGGCATTCTGTTCAATCAAAATATGATATTTTTCTGGAGTAATAATTGTTCTAACCAAAATACAAGTTAATTTCATATATACTAAGTATGTGTAAAATTATATTGCATATATGTAGTTTACAAAATAAGATTTTACATTGTTGATCGACACCATCAATTTGCAACAAAGATACCATTAGAATTGTCAATTATTTTAGTAATATAAACCGATGAAATCAATTGGGTTAAAAAGTTAATATAACAAAATGCAACATTTATGAAATAAACATAAAAGTAATATTACATTTTTGTAATAATCACACGACAATAGATGTACAAAAGTCTCAGTATTACACGTGTATAGTACACACGATTTGCTTGTTGGATTGTTCTTCAACATTAGCTAATTTCAATAGATATAAGATGATACCTTGTTGTTCAGCCTCAAAAAAATGCAAGAGATTACAGGTTGAATTTATAGAAACTTGAAGCAACATCAACATAGGAGTTCAATGGGGCATTCCGATCAAACTAAACATTGTCTTCACTTCGAGTAATAAACTATTAACTAGTGTTTTTACCCACGCATCGCTGCACATGTTCTCGTTTTCTATGCTGATTATTGCGTAGCCAAGACTTGTAAAATGCTGCAACTCGAACACCTGGTACGCGAAAATGTAAAAAAAATAATACTAAAAGCAAGGGTCTACAACAACAAAGAACAACTCATTATATACGATGTTATACATGCTTTTGCAACATGCATCTGCGAATAATAAAAAAAGGGTATGACTAGTTAAAAACTCCAAAACACACGCTTAAATAACAAAAAAAAACGACTTGGCGAACATCTTGTATGCAATCTATAAATTAACTCACTATCTATGATGCTATATGTATAAAACACGGGTTGTAATACATTAAAAAGTTTTGCATTTGGAACATGCATATGCAAAATAAGTTAAAAAGGGTACGTGCAGTCAAAAATACCTCCAAAGCGCACGCTTCAATAACAAAAAAATTACCATGCATTTAGTCGCACACTTGGTGCGAAGTTCGTAAACCACCGTCATTGATTACAAACAACGATACATAAACGAAAAAACACATTTTCTAAGCCAATGAAATACATGCATCTGTAACATGCTTTGGCAAAAATCATTAAAAAAATGGCAACGACAATTAAAACAACTCCAAAACTCACACTTCAATAACAAAAAACCAAAAGGACATTTATTCGAACACCTGGTATGCAATATGTAAACCACCATCAACAACAACAAACAACTACACACAAAAGGAAAAACACAACTTCTAAAACCATTTAATTACATGCCTCTGCAACTACAACAAATAAAGAACTCACGGAAGACAGAAAGAAAAACAATCAAACTACTTTACCTGAAACAAAGTTGTGACTGACAGTCATAATATCTACGAACGAAGACAAATTATAAGCACAAAGTGACGTCTCATCACAAACTTGTTCAATAATATATTCCAAGGGTTTGCATCTGTATGCAGGTAATATATATTACTTGAATACATTATATTACATATATGTACTACTTAACGTTATATTACATATATGTAGCATATTACAAAATGTTACCTTGTTGATCAAATTCATCAGTTGCAATAGAATATACATATAATGAATCAATATCAACAGATGAAACTGGGTGAACACTCACATCAAACAAAATTAGATTCCGTCATCGAGTAGCAATTGATTTTAACCTAGATTCGCGTATTTCTGGAATTACAATGTCAATTTTGCTTGTAGAACACTCAGGAGAAGCAACACCTAATCGATTTAGTAGTGAAACAATCAGATTACAAAACCTGCAATTGACATGTTAAACTATTGAAATAATCGTTGATTGGGGATTAGGATAACCGAGTTGTCGTGATTTGTGATTTGCAGGTGCTAATTTATGTTGAACTAGGGTTTCTATTGTGATTGTTGTACAGGGGAATTTGGGTCAAACAGAGAAGACGCAGGGCAGGTTCTATATTGGAGCAATTTACAAAATTAACCCTTTACTTAAGAGTTCTCTAGTTCTCTCCCTAACAAGGAGTTCTCTCTTGATCCTTCCCATATATATATATATATATAATTGGGGGATGGATCTTGCGAGAAGTGATATTACAACGAAAAGTGCGAGAAGTGAAGGTATAACTCCATTAATCCATATTTTCACTCCCTTTCATATAATGTTACATACATATATGTGGCTTGGTTGTATTTATGTCTTTGTTACACATTCAAACCTACCTACACTACAAGAAAATGAAGCTAATGCAACCCCGATAAAAAGTTGCATTAGGCCTTAAAAAGGTTGCATTAAGCCTAAAGCAACCTTTTATCAAAGGCTGCATTAGGTGAAGTTGCATTAGACCTAATGCAACCTTTTCAAAGCTTAATGCAACTTTTTTTCAAAAGGGTTGCATGTACTATTTAAATGCAACCTTTTTATGATGCAACATTTTCAAATGTTAGTGCAACTTTTTTTACTTTTAACTGTAACTTTTATAATAGTCATATGCAACCTTTTTTCACATCAAATGCAACATTTTTCTAATATTTGAGTTACACAAATGCAACTTTTTTCAATCAAATACAACTCTGTTGTATCATTGTTTCAAGTACCAAAATTTCTATTAAATAGTATCTCAATTGCACCAACACAGTATTAACATTAATATAATAGATATATCGTAATTCAACATAAGTCCAACCTCAAAATAACAATGCAATAAAATAAAGTTGTCAATTACAATGATAAAAGGCAACGAAAACCGCCTACTTATCTCTAAGATCCTAAAGTACTCCAACATGTAGCTTTTTCATTATACTTCGCATTAGAGCTACAAAGTTTGTTCGTTCGTTGCCGTAATCTTTTTGGAAAGCTTCTAGCTCAGCCTTTTCCCTTTTATGTTCCTCTTCAATTTCTTTTCACATTTCAAGCAAGTGTGTTTTCCAACTTTGAGGCTCTCTCTCTAAATGATGCCATAAGCCCCCTACAAAATCATGTGCAAGTACTGTCTACTCTTTTTATCAATGCATTTGTAACACCTCTTTAATAAAGTCAATGATAGACTGATATCATTGTTCTCTTTGTTCATTACAGCTGGAAAAGGCTCCACCATAGCATTGCCATCGTTTATAGACTTGTGAGTCTTCATTTGTTCCTGCAATATTGTCCAAAAAGTGAAGAAAATATTGTCAAAAATCAAAAACAACTTTATATGCCTGAAATCATGCCAAGGGTGAACATTAAAAAATGCAAAGGTTGTTTTCGTATCTGTAAATAAATACACCTATCGACAAAGAATTTGTAGCCGGCAGCATGCATACATGCAGTATGACATTTCAGTGTGCGAACCTGCAGTATGACATTTTAGCGTGCATACCTGCAACATAAAGAATTATGCCACTAAACTGATGAAATCATGAGGCTGCGGAGAGAAACTTGATCCTCATCTGTAACATTGTTGTAAATTTGTTGTCAATGATTCTACCGCTCAAGTTTATAAAATCATATGTTTTTTATTTGTTAAATGGCATAATGAAACTATATAACCCCATATGTGTATTTTGTTTATAGTCTGGTTGGGGACCAAACCCGTGACACTATGAAGCAATGACACTGTAATCTAGGAATTAATGTGTCAAAAAAGACCCAATAAACCCAAAACTTGAAAAAATAACCGAACAACACTCTCTTGATAAAACCTAGTTTAGTGTCAACAAAAGGAACATGTTGTAACATCATAATTCAAACTTACAACTTTCCTTGCCATGTCATCATATATTCACGTCCTTGTATGTGTCTTTTTATCTGTACGTTAAAACATTTGGTTTAAAGCGGGTAATTCCTTGTATGGGTCATTATATTAATTGATTCAAAAGTCAAAGGGAGGACACATGTAAACAACTATGTATCAAGCCAAAAGCTGAACTTGGTTAAAAATGCCAACAGAGGGAAACTTATTGTTTTTTGGAATAAAATTACACATGCAGAGGCACACAATGAATCTTTTTAAATCAAATAGTGTGCACTTACTCGTTTCTTTCATGAGTCTACAAAGCTCCCACTTGATAACGTTTTTCCGTTCACTCTCCCGCGGATTCAACTCAGTTGTACCCTACCACAAAAATTGATATTTCATTTCATTATAGTAGTAAATGTCAAAAATAAATATACTTTTGGTGGTGAATGGTGATTCATTTTAATTTAATCCCCAGAAACTAATTATTGCCTAATAAGATTTCTAATGCATGGAATCACATGCCACTATTGCCCGTTAGTGACTATGGTATGAAATTTTTTGCTCAGGTTGAATCTAAATTAGTTCAATAAAAAATGGTAATTTATTAAAGTTTGAATTCTAATAATCTTCTATTAAACTTTGACTATCTAAGCGATTTTGAGTTTCTGTTTAAGCAGGTCAGGTTAACCAAGTATTTTTTTTTAAATTTAAAATATATCCAGTGTAACATCTTTAATAACATTATTGTTCCTGATCACTTTATACTCTTTATATCCAGTGTTATAAACAAGATAAGGCAAGGCAAGCCTCTCATGTCAAAAAGAGATTATATATATCAACAAGAACATAATGAAATCAATACTTTCAAAAACCAATTTAAGCATCTTCTAATCAATCAGTACAAGCAAATACCAAGTCAGCAGCCCTTATATCATGTTCTGCAGCCATATTCTAATTGATCAATACTCCAGTTTTGGTTCACAGGTATCTCTCTTTTTCCAGCATCATCTTTTTTGTTAATGTATAATCTTGTATTAAAGTAAGTAAATTTGGTGTTTTACATAGTAGTATATCCCTATAAAACTTGTTTTGAAGCCATATTTAATGATTGAATCAAAGATAAAGAAGCAAACCTGTTATATATGTAGTTAAGAAAAAAAAAAGGCACTAAATAATAGGATTTATATGTAAGCAAATACACAGAATATCTAATTCTGTTATATATGTAGTTAAGAAAAAAAAGGCACTAAATAATAGGATTTATATGTAGCAAATACACAGAATATCTAATTGTGGTGCTTATGAGATTAAAAGTTAGCTCAATTAAATTGAAAATATTAAGGTTAGAAAGTGATATTAACACCAATAACACAAGCAACACTACATTCAGAAAGTGATATTAACACCCAATTTTGCTCACCATTATCGTCATCTACACAACTGAACTCATAAAGGCATCTAGATTCTCTACATCATCATCATATCATATAAAAGAAAAGGTAAAGAACACTAAACCTCATGGCTTATATCTAAATCACATATACATATAATGTTCAAATTTCAAATAGCACCACCAATCAAAAAAAATTTGACTAATATATGGAATACATATATAGCAACAAATTGATGTAATAGCAGTTTAATATTGCCAATTCATAAGATCAATAATGACGAATGTTTTGTCTCAAAATTGCCTATAAGTTATATTAGAATATGCATTTTAGATTTGGCTATTTAAAACTTAAATTGGACGGTGCAAATAATGAAACTTTTAACAACACTCAAACTTGGACCTTTTTATTGATCGGAAGTTGCAGTTATAAACCAGATTAGCACAGTACGTGCCGTAAAACGTGAACCCTATATTCAATTGATCGACTATTTCAACACCTTAGAGAATCGATTTAGAGATGGAGTTCAAACTTACCTTGAATTGCAGGCTTACCGACACACCCGATTGATATTAGTCGCAATCAAACATAGCAAATGCAACGAAAATGTAGGGTTTCTTTTGTCGTTCAATTAATCAACTCACAATCTGCTGACACATCGGTGGACATTCTCCGAAATCAAACGCAGGTCGACGATGTAGGGGTAGGTTTTAAATTAAACTAACCTGCAAATGGAGCGAAGATGTGGGAACACTTAGAACCATCGTCGAATTCATTGGCGGACCTGGCAGGAGAACAACTGTATGATGGTGATGGGCGATGGTTTGAGGCAAATCCAGCGAGCACCCAACCATTTAGACTGTGAACTAGGGCTCTGACGACAGGACAACGTCTGTGCGTTGGTATGATAAGTTGAGAATCAAGTGAATTCCTAACACGCAGATGGTTTCGGTGACGGTGGTGGTGCTAGGTGGTGGTGTTCGGTGGTGGTCAACAGCGGTGTTCAAGTAGTGGTGGTAGTGTTCATCCTTTTTAAACAAGAGTTGCATTTAAGTTTTAACAATGCAACCTTATTTAACAAAAGTTGCAAATTTTAATGATATTTGTAACCTTTTAAGAAAAAGGTTGCAACTTGTATTAACATTTGCAACTTTTAAATAGAAAGGTTGCAATTTCAATAAAAATGTGTCGAGCCACATTCAAACCTATGCACCTACACACATACAAACATACATACACATATACAAACATACGTACCTACACACATACATATACACCTACACAACACACCTACACATAAGAAAGGGGGTGAAATTAGGGGTTAATGGAGTTACACCTTCACTTCTCGCACTTTTCGCTGTAAAAAAACTTATGAAATGATCCAATACCTATATAATTGCTAGTTATATTAAAAAAAGCCCCTACATGCATCATATTGCCCAATATGGTGCATATCAAGAGTTCATTTGAGGTTTGTATGCATCATATTGCCTCTCCATTTGGTAAACTCCAACATTGGCCAAATAATGACAATATGGTCCATATAGCCCAAGCCGCCAGACCAACTCTGACATTTGCTAGTTTTGTCGGTTTGATATGGACCAATATGCTCCATATTGACCAATATGAAACATATTGAGGGTTTCTAAATAGATAGAAGGGTGTGCTAATATCATGACCCTTTTTAATAAAAAGATAGGTTGGGTGAATGAGAATAGTCTTAAGAGTTATTTTGTACCAATCTAAATCAATGAAGTAAATTTCAAAATCTAAAATAAGTATTTATTACAAAAAAATCTACAAACTTTCTTTTATCATGTGTACACTTAATCTTATAATAGTACAGTATTCTAAAGCATAAGGACTAATCCGATATTTGTATCATCACCGCCAATTGCCTAATATTGGCACTGATATATGACATGTACAACGTTTGATTGAAAGAACTGTGCTAAGTCCTCCCTTGCTATCGACTTGGTCTTGAACCTTTCGACTATCGATTGAGCCTCTTGCTAAAGGGCTAAGGGCCATCTCTAGGTATTCCCCGCATCACACCATATGATGACATGATGTAAAAAAAGCCATACCCTACGATACCACTTTAGAATATCCAATAAGTTTTGTAGTCAAAGCACCACCCTCACTTTCGTGTGGCAGCCCTTTTTTTGGGGTGGGTGGGTGTGTGTCATAAAATTAACCAAAGAAAAGGTTAAATTTTAATATTTATTATTATAATTTAACCATGTGTATAATATAAAGCCTGAATCTATGAAAGATTCGTTACATTATTTAATAATAATAATAATAAAAGAACCTCAAAAGAAACCACTAGTTTGGTAATGCAGAGTTGTAGACCATTCAAGATTGTCAGCAAGAATGTCACATTTTATGGCCAGGGGAAAAAGATGAGATGCTTCTGCCTTTGCCTCATTTTCATTTCACATATTTATTCAAATCAAAATCAAAATCAAAATCAAAATCAAATTTGTGGACATCTTTCAACCAACATCCTTCTTAAATCCCCCAATTCTAAATCTCCATGATTCCATCCACCACTCAACCCACCAAAACCCTAATAACCCTAAACCCCCAAATTCACGATGTCTCTCATAATTAAGCTCCAAATCACCCATTTCTCTTCACATTTAAACTCAACATCCAAAACCCACAAAAACCCTTCAATTTTATCAACACCCATTTACCATTCCAACCAAATAACCCCAAAATCTCTTATTTTCCGTACAAAAAAGATGACGTCACATGTCATCAAGAGTTCTTTGATTGACCCAGATGGTGGGGTGCTTGTTGATCTGATTGTTCCTGAGAATAAAAGGGTGTTGAAGTGTGTTGAAGCTGAGGGTATGGTGAAAGTGAGGTTGACAAAGATTGATTTGGAATGGGTGCATGTGATTAGTGAAGGGTGGGCCAGTCCATTGAAGGGGTTTATGAGAGAAGATGAGTATTTGCAGAGTTTGCATTTTAATTCATTGAGGAGGAGCAATGGGAGTGTGGTGAATATGTCATTGCCTATTGTGTTGGCGATTGATGATGAGACTAAGGAGAAGATTGGCGGTGAGAGTGATGTCGCTTTGGTCGGGCCGGATGGTAGCACGGTTGCCATTTTGAGAAGGTTTGCATTTTTCTTGTTATTAGTTGTGATCGAAGTTATATGATTATGATTGTTTATATAAATGCTGTTGATGCATGTGTGTGAATTGAATTGGAGTTGTAGTAATCGGTTTTGACGGCGTTTGATTATGGTTTCAAGGATTTGTTTTTCTTACATTTGGGCATCAAAGTTTTTGTTTTTATGTTCTTGGTGTTCAATTTTTGAAGTATCAAGAGCTCAAGATATTAAATTTATGAACTTGGTATCAAGCTCAAATATGAATATTGATTTGATTGTCAGTTTATCATCTTTTTTCTTGATATTAAGCTCAAGATATGCAAGTTTGTCAATTTATCATCTTTTTCTTGATATCAAACTCAATTTATGTTCTTGATATTAAGCTCAAGATATGCAAGTTTGTCGATTTATCATGTTTTTTCTTGATATTAAGCTCAATTTATGTTCTTAATATTAAGCTCAAGATATGGAAGTTTGTCAATTTGTCGTCTTTATCTTGATATTAAGCTCGATATATGTTTGACATTAAGCTCAAGATATGCAAGTTTATAAATGTTTCATATTCTTTCTCATATCTAATAACATTTCCACTTGAGTTGTTCATAATATTGAAGTTGAAAAGCATAATTCACATCATGACTTACATTTCTGTTTGGTTTCAGTGTTGAGATATACAAGCATAACAAAGAAGAAAGGATTTCTAGAACATGGGGAACCACAGCTCCCGGACTACCTTATGTTGAAGAAGTGATAACTCCATCTGGCAATTGGCTCATTGGTGGAGATCTAGAAGTATTATCTCCAATCAAGTACAATGACGGTCTAGATAGTTACCGGCTTTCTCCAAAACAACTTCGTGAAGAATTTGATCGTCGTCAGGCAGATGCAGTTTTTGCTTTTCAATTAAGAAATCCTGTTCATAATGGTCACGCGTTGTTGATGAATGACACGCGTAAAAGACTTTTGGATATGGGTTACAGGAATCCAATTCTTTTGCTTCATCCGTTGGGCGGTTACACAAAAGCTGATGATGTGCCATTGGATGTACGCATGGAACAACATAGCAAGGTAAACACTTTCATAATAAGAAGAGTAAATTACACATTTCGTTCTTCAAGTTTATACCATTTTTCAGAAATCGTTTATAAACTATGAAATTAACAATAAACATCCTTTGTGTTTTAAAAAGTTTGCACGTTTCGTCTTTTCCACTAACAGTTGAAAAGTATTACTAAAAGTTAAGACAATGGCGCCATGATTTTAATGATTTAGGGTCAATGACTATTGTTTGAATTAATTATATGGATGGTCCCTGTGGTATGACCATATTGGAACATTAGTCCCTAAGTTTCAAAAATTACAGCTTTAAACCAACTGCTCACACGAACGTAATTCCTGGTCCATGAATGGATGGAGTGATGGACGTTAACGTTAAGTTGAACAGGTTATTTTACATCATTTTAGTGACCTATGGTTTTAAAGTTTGGGCAAAGTGCAAACAATTGGTCTAAAGTTGTAGTTGAACCTTGGGGAGTAAAGTTGTAATATGACCAAATCACAGGGACCATCTATTTAATTATTTCTAATGATTTTGAAAATTTATGGTAAATTTTTAAGTTTTGAGAAGCATTAAAGTGATTATAGATACATATGAAATTTCCTTAACTACCCTTCGCGTACGAAGATTATTAAGGTAAATCTAAAATTAACTAACTAAATTGAACTTTTATAAAGTCGTTAATATATCACAATAATAACTTTGTGAACACTTCAATCATTTTTCTTATTGCAGTATTTGTAAGCATGTTTATTATTTCTCAGGTTTTAGAAGATGGAGTACTTGACCCCGAGACTACCATTGTGTCTATATTTCCATCACCGATGCATTACGCTGGCCCCACTGAAGTACAGTGGCATGCGAAGGCAAGAATAAACGCTGGTGCTAATTTTTACATCGTGGGTCGTGATCCAGCTGGCATGGGTCATCCTACTGAGAAACGTGACTTGTATGATCCCGATCATGGTAAAAAGGTGTTAAGCATGGCCCCGGGATTGGAGAAGTTGAATATCTTGCCATTTAGGGTATGTCTCCAACTCTCCATATATTTTGATCCTTTTGAAATGTTTTCATCTAAGCTGTTGTTTTTACACATTTGACCCGCGTATTAAAGATGCAATGTAGCCTGAATCACCCATTCCTAAGTAATTGAATTGATATTGCTAACTAGAGGGTGCGATTTCAACCTGGTAGAGGTGTCGATGAAATCAAAATAACCGACCCGTAACCATAACCGAAATAACCGAACCGAGCTAACTGAACTCAACCGAAAACTGACTGTTTGGTTATATACTTGTATGTTTACTCAAAAACCGAATTTCCGGTTCGGTTTCGAAAAAATCAAACTGAACCTGTAAAAGCTGGTTTTGCATGGATTAAATTGTTTTGTTTGAATGCTTGTAATTGAATTTATGAAATTATAGTTTATATTTTTGAAGTTAATAGATTGTGTAGCCCAAAAGTTTTAGTTCAAAATACGTCTATTAGTCATTAATGGACAAAAATTTAGGCCCAAGGTTTCAGGCCTGATTTATTATTTTGGGTCATTTTTTCGGCCCAAAATTTAAAGCCTAAATAGGAAAACCTAAATACCGAAAGTGAACCCATAATGAAAACCAAAAACTAAAACAAAAGGTTTTCAAAAGCCTAATGTATAGGTGAAACTGTTGATAATTTTGGGTCCTTTCTTATTATCATGATGAAATTGTTCTAATGTAGTAATTATTGTTGCAGGTGGCAGCGTATGACACAGTGGCTAAAGAGATGGCTTTCTTCGACCCTTCACGTGCTAAAGATTTTCTTTTCATATCCGGGACCAAGGTATGTACTTAGATTTCCCAGCCACCATTACTCGGTATATTGTTTGCTTTGAGTCTTAAACTGACCCAAATTTACCCATGTACACTACTAATCCATGCTTCATACCCTGATAAAATAGCATAACAAAATAAAAAGAAAGATCAAAAATAATTTTACAAAATTTAAAAAATTGTTCTTTGTCAAATAAAACTTATTAAGTTTCAATTGTTTTTATTTATTTATTTATTTCAGATGAGGACTTTTGCAAGAACAGGGGAGAGTCCTCCGAATGGTTTTATGTGTCCGGGAGGATGGGACGTTTTGGTCAAATACTATGCCAGCTTGCAAGCTGAAGAAACTGCAACCGCGGTAGTATCAGCTTAGAAATTTTGATTTATAACAGACTCCAAGACAATTCGATTCGATTCGATTCGATTCTTGCTATCGCGTATGCTAATAATATATGCCAAGTTAGCACCTCTGACATCAACGCCCGGAGAGTGAATTTAAGTTGTGTTTTGCTTTTGTTCTTTGGTTTTTATTTTCTGAGTTGCATGATAAGTAATTTGTAGGTCCTTGATGTAGGCTGTCTTGATTCATTTTTAGAGTGACTGTTGGAATATTGGTGACTGTTTTTTGCATATCAATTTTATTTATTAAGTTTGAAGTTTTTTTCTTTAATACCCAATAAAAGTTCTTATATTAAAGACTCATTGTTACAATTGATTAGTACCAAACACTAAAGAAACAACATAAAATTTACTAACAACTTCATATGATCCAAACTGAAATGCAAAATCTGAAGAAAGAAATTCATCTAGGCTTGCAAATCAAAAATTAAAATAATAAGAAAATAAAATAAATCTTCAATGAAGTGTAAGTAATCGATTATATGTACATTCGTCACGCCAGAGCTTGAGTACATGTTAATGTTGTAAATAAAAACATATAAGGCGTTACGTGCTTTACTCCTTGGAACTCTCTTTGACGCACAAGTCAGGATTTGCTGAGGTTGAGATTCCATAAGAATATTGCCGATATAGGTATGCAATTCAAAAATTTGAAGATTTTAGTTTATAAATATGTAGAGATTTGATGAAATAATCATCCATATTTTTCATCAAGTAAGATAAGCATAGATGATTCATGATTGTGTCGTGCCAACACCTCATCTCATATTTATTTGATACATTTGGTTATATGACGCTTTGTACATATATCATGAGGTGTTTGATTATCTGACGGACATTAAGTTTGTTCACCTTTTTTTCGTTTGCTCATTCTTTATACATGTGATGTTCTCTTGATAACATATACTTGTTAGCAAATTGGTTCCTCATATATAGGAGGCCCGCGTCACAAAACAAATTTTAAACAAGAAATTGAGAACCGCATAATATAATTGTATGTAGTTCAGTGAAAGACCCGAGATGCTTGTCAAGGGATAAATATATTAACTGGTCAAAACGAGACAAATAATGAAAATTTATAAATGGCTAGCTATAGTGTGAATCATAAATAAAAATGAGAAGACATGGGTCATGAGCAAGCTGACTTAAGACAATAGTACAATACACAGCAACAAATAATTCGATTTGCTAATCTTTTAGGTTTGGGTGACGTCGTGACGACAGCTAGATGCCTCGAGCGGGGATTGGTTTCAAGTGAATGACTACTGAAATTTGCGACTAAAGGAGCTATGATATAACAAAACGAAATTGATTTAGTTAATATGAAAAAGGAGAATTATGTATACACATCCAAAATTAATTTAGTCAAGCAGCAGACATCAAGTACTATGCATATTGCAAAACACTTATATCTAAACATGATAACTTTTAAATGTGGCTTAGGATTAAAGGAAAACTTCATTAATTAACTATATTTTGGAGCACTCATCAAAAACGTTCGTGAGACATCATATAGTTAGGAGTGAAACCATTGCAAGGTATGACTTATGAGACTTGTCATACATTGATAGTATCGATTGTATAGGCAATTAATGTGAGGTCTATGGGTTCTCTCACCCATCAGGCTAATCTTTTAGTTGAGTTAACATAGATAAGCATGTTCAATTTGACAACTAATTAGTAGATTGACTAATGGTGAACATTTACCTAAAGTGAGTAAGAATTTGTGGCCAAAATTGAGGCCTTGTTGGTCTTGAGGAAGAACTATAGGATAAAGTGTGCCAGTCTAATCAAGAGTTATGTCATTTTCATAGCCTTTAACATCATCTTTTTTTCTAAAGCATTTCTTCATCTCTTCTAGTTACAAATGTAAGAAGTGCCTGTTGATTTCATTAACTTATCGATCTAGAAAGGGACCTTTCAATGATCAACAGTTAATTTAATAAAATCCAATCAAATATCAATTAACCTGTAAAACAAACTCCGATAACATGTTAAATGATAATAATATGTTGCAATGTTAAATGATAATAATATGTTGCATTAGAGACCTAAAAGCAACCCCAGGCGCGACAAATAAATATCACTCTAATCGATGAGACAACCCACATGCAAGAAGTCAATGTGAAAGTATCAATGGCGGCTGGTAATGTCACTACAATAAGGGATGTGCAACTGATCTCGAAGGACGGTTTGGAGGAGGATCATAAAATTAAGGGGCGAAAGAGATAATTTTGTTTAAACTTATTTGTTTAGTTTAAGTTTAGCCTTATAGGCTTGTCTTCTTTTGTGTTTGCATTAGTTTCAAATTAGTCTTGCTATTTAAACCCCTTGTGATTTTTGTTTTTATTATTACAAAGTAACTATTCAATTCCCTGTAGCTTACTTGAGCATGTGTTTTATTATATTTTTATTTTACAAGACTGTAACAATTAAAAACAAAGACTAATACCTTTTATTGTTTTATTATTTAAGATTTAATTATCATGTGTTATTCATATATGTTTTTTTCTATACTATCAAATGGTTTTTTATTTTACTTTCCGTTTCGACTATTTTAATATTAAAAACTATATAACCTTTAATTTGGACGAGTGTCAGTATTACATGTTTTATTTCGGTTAAACGATTTTTTTAATATTTGTTTTGGTATTTTTAATAGTTCATCTTTACAACGACTGAAACTAATTTCATAATTTAAAAATATCCCGTCATCATATGAGTATTTATCTCCTTTCGATGTTTGATTCGCACATTTAAAATATATACTTCTGGCTTACTAATTTACGTTTACGAGTTAATATCGGTACCCCGCCGCTGCCAACCGAATTCACATTGATTCGTAGTTGTAACGTACCGTCTTTTTTTGTTCTACGTATGATAATTTGTTGTATTTTATCATTGAAGGATTTTGTTTTGATTCCGTAAGCCGATACAAATGATTAACGTCGACCAGTAACGTGTTTGTGGTTAAACATGTTTACATGTTTTTTGTTGTTCAGTTTAACAATCCCGTTGCGAAGCACGGGCCTAAATACTAGTTTGTCAATCAATAAACAGAATAGAGTCGATTAAAACTCAAACGTTGTTAGGTACGGTTCGTGTGCTCCGGGTTTCTCATGACCAATCATATCCTTAACCTAATGGAACATAAATCATAATACCACACTTGAGTGATCATGAATAATATGTTGATTAAGAGTTGCTACTTGCTAGACTTTACATTAACTAACATGAATTGGCTACGATTATGGATTAGAAGTATCATGATTAGCGACTACATAAGAAACCAAAAATGAAAGTGTATATTACACAAGTTTGTCAAACTTGAGTGGGGCCTTTTCATCCACTGGGCTAACAATAATAAGAGAGACGATCACGTAATCTTATTCTACGCCGCATTTTAAAGCGGAAAAAAAAACTAAACAGAAAATGAATACGGAGTACATATTATCAATGAACTCGTAAACTAGGCACATGAACCTCTTTAAAATATCATAAATGAAATGAATTAGCAGTAAATATGTTTATCTTTATGATCTTTCATTATAGGTGATATATTTTTAGCTGGTGATGAATCAGTTTTGTGAGAATTTTTAAATAAAACGATGTTGTTTTGGAGAGTTTCACATCTAAGCTTAATTAGCTACGTGAACTTCATATAACCATTTTTACAGAAAAAATTTCTTTCTCCTTTCTGTGATATTTTATTATTTTTTCCCTAAACCGAAAAGACATACATATAGTTAGCCATATTAATTGCAATATTACATGTAATATGATACATATAAGTAACTTCGCGAGATTATATGCATGTAATCTCGTGAGCTCCTCATATATTTTTTTATAATGTTAACCTTATAATTAAAAAACATGAAAAAATATTGTTTAAAAGTGATTTTCTAAAATTCTAAAAACAAGAAAGACACAACTTTAAAACTGGACTTTCACTGATAGTGTTTGCTGTCGCAACTCCATTAGTGAAACTCTGCTAGTATAATGCTCGCGGTTTATTCCTTTTACGTTGGATTAGCGACGGATATTTTCAATGGGTCACCAACGGTCACCTTTTCCGTCGGCGAATTGGTGTCCCTTCTTTGACTGATTACTGACGAGCATATGTTCAGCCAAATGTTGGATCTCATCACTAATCTGTCGGTAATTATTCTAAGCATAAAAAACTAATATTACATTTTTCCTGTTCTGTAAATTATATTATTGCATGTAAGACATAAATAAACAAACTGTAATATATAGATTTAGTTATAGTAATATTATACATAAATATGTATTTTACAACTATAAACGATCAAAAGCATTTAACGGGCGAATCGTCACAAGGAGGATCACTCAGGTCAGATGTGGCCTATTGTTGGCTCCTACTTTGACTCATTCTATTTGGCGTACAAAAGACGCGTGAGGTCCTCGAGTTAGGCAACCCGCTGCTCGAGTGGATTAAGTGGATTAGGAGGAGTGTACGATCTGGTGATGCTGGACGTTTTTGTTATACAGCCATACAGGCACTTTAAGAATGGTCTTTTAAATATGTTAAAAATAAAAAAATATGTAAAATACCTAATATAAAAATATGTAGACTACAGAATACTATACTAAAATAAAATACTTCATTAAAAAATGATTGAACTATAAATATGCATCTAAAATGGGTAACTAGATATTAAGTCAACAATCAAATGTTTAGATTGACTTCGTACAATTCTAAAATAAACAACTTTGTATTTGATCCAATTTTTATTTATATGTACAATATTAATAAAAAGTGTGTTTCTTCTAAAAGGTGTAGTAAACAGTCCTAGCCATTTATAAGGTCAACACAATGGCTAAGAGTAACAGAATGATAGTTTCATATTTGAAAGTTAATATGGTTTAAGAGGGTAGAAGAGTGATCTGCCCATGTGTTGAGCAAGTATTTGTTTGTGAGGAATTTACACACTATGGATGAATGTCCCTAAAATGTATTTTTTTACGCTAACCATGTTATTGTTATGTGTGTAAAAATCTGCATACATAAGTGGACACAAACACATCTCACCTAAAAAGTTTACATAGGCATACAAGTTAGTAATTGTGATGAGATTCCATAAGAATCTTTTGAGTGCAGGTATTCTGTTTTTGTGACACTTGTGCTAGAGGAAACGATTGGAAAATCATGACAATGCTCATTTCTGTTTTCATAAGACTCCATTGTATTTCTTGACGTGTAATATCATGATATGTGGAACACTGATATGTTTAATATAAGTGCTTTAGGCCATGTCGCATGCCACCAAGAACCACAGCTCTCGGTACAAGCACTTTTGAGGTTGTAGGCCCTCAAATACTCTTTTTATTACTTGTCCCTCCAAAATTCTAATCGAAATCCTGATCTCCAATACATAGTTGGGGTGCCTTGAATATGTTATATATAATTCCAAGTCATTCTTAACATTATAAAAAACAACCACATGGTCCGGTATGTTCGTTAACAATAATAAGTTTTGGACCACACTACGTTTTTTGCGACATTAATATGGAGGCTTATAGGTATGGTCACCCATTACACGTGAAAACAAATTGAAAAATAGGAAAATCTTGGTTCATCATTGTCAACTGAAATAGATGGATGGTCTCCATGTGCTCTATTTCCCATTGGTTAGTTACAATCAAACGTCCTTCACTTCTCTTTCTCCTTGTGTGTTTTATCCGTTTACTTTGTGGGTTATCCGTTTACTATACATATAAATTTTAGAGGTTGTTTGGTAGCTTTTTAATAGTTATTAAAAGGCTATTTTTTAATAGTTAAGATGTAGTTTAAGTCTAAATGTTTAATGAGTAACTATTAAGATGTAGTCTTTTAACCATTCATACTTCAAATTATCTCTTAACCATTAAGAGGTTATGAAAGATTAAGAGATTGCCTCTTAATGAACATTAAGAATTTAAGAGGCTACCAAACAACCCCTTAGTTCTTAAAAGTACGTACATCTATATGGGTCGAGCATAAACCGGAAGACATTTGAACTAGTGTATGAGTGGTTTCGTGAATTTAAGCAAATAGTGAAATAATAAGCTACTTCTTCCCATTACCCCGCGATGATAGGGACCAAAACAAGTGTAAAAATGTATTGTAGTGTGTTGCTTTGAACAACAAAGTTTTGAAGATCAGTTTGTAACTAAATTGATGTCAATGACTTAGGACAGCCACAATAAATGATTCAGGTTGTAACTGTCAATCATTCATGTTGAAATGCATTCTTCTGATGTGATTAGTATTCATGAATATCGTGGTCTAGTTCATGACAGTTATGTGGATAAGACCTCCCTATAGAGAAGACAAAAAAGCCCATTTCAGTCTACGAAAATTTATCAAGGTGGTCGTTTTCTAAAAATCCATCATTTGTATCCAGATTCATTATAACAACCGAAACTACTGTTTAAAGGGGAGTCACATAAATATAAGGCTAGCATACTTGATAGAAGCACATACCCAGTAGAAGGTAGATTATAATTTCAAACATAGATAAAGAACAGGGGCGTAGCTATGCTTTGAGTAGGGGGGTCGGCCGACCCCTGTGAGAAATTTTTTTAGTGGTATATATATGTTAAAATCTCGACCGACCCACTGACCTCTATGGAATTTCGAGAAGGACAAAAAGACCCTTTGAAAATTCGAGAACGACCCCATGAAATTTCAAGACCGGCCATAATAAAAAATAAATTTCCAAATTTACATTTATAATTATATAAATGCATATAAATAACTAAAATTGAGTTTAATTCAAACAAGTTTAAGGCCAAATGCCCAATCAATCTATTCCTAAGTTTTAAGTCCAAGCCCAAACTCTCAACCCAATATACATTTAACTTTTTAAAAAAGGTTATTATGGCAAGTAATTGGTTAGGTGAGTTCAACGGGTTATAAGAGTTTTAATCTTCAAAGAAAATGTTTTGACTTTCTACATATGTTAGCTCATCAACTTCATTTGTATTGGTTTATCGTTTATTGAGGCTAGCTCTCGTATTACCCATCGCAACTGCAAACTTTGAAAATACTTTTACATGAAGTCTGATTTGTATAATCAAATGGATGATGAGAATTTAAACGATAGTTGTATGTGTTTTATTGAAAAAGACATGCATACTATATGATGTTTTTGTTAAGCTTTAAAAAATGAAAACCCGTAAAGAACAATTTTAGACATATGACATATTATTTAAGCATTTCTAATGAAGTTTCACGTATTTTTTTGTTTGATTATCTTTTTTCTATATTACTCGAGCCGACCCGATTCTAGCCGATTGGAGGGGCCCAACCAAACCAAAAAAAATATATGCCGATTACTTGACACGATTGGTCGAACTGGATCGGAAAATAATTAAGGAAAGAACTATTTGACAAACAAACATCATAAATGAATCGTTTCTGAATTCATAGTCGACAATCAATAAAATATCATGTTTCAGTATTATATGAGTAAAGTTACATGCAGTATCTTCCATGCCAAGATGTCACACACGTCATTAATGAATCGTTGATCTGACCTTGTTATCTTCACTGCTAAAAAAACAAATGTATAACAGAAAACGAATTCTAGCATCTAATACGACACCAAACAAACAAACAGAACAGTTTCGTAAAAACTGGTTTCTGTTACATATAAATAAAGTAAAATCTAAAAGAACCCATTTTTTTTTACCAAACAAGCGAGACTAAGCGAGTTCTAGTAAATTTATAGAAGTTAAAATGCTATAGAACTTTTTTTCAAAACAACTGATGTTTTTTTTAGAAAAAGAAAGCAACTTATTATATTAAGTTATTTTTTATATAATAAATTTTTATTTATTTTGTGTAAGCATTCATGATGCTTATTGTGGAAATTAAATTAGACTATTTCTTTTAAAATAAAATATTTGTAATAGAGCCTGATTGTTTGATATTAGCTCTACTAACTTATCATACCCACCCGGGTGCAAAATCATGTTATATATATGGTATAAACTTACCGTATAATTTTTTGTTTTAGTAAGTCTATCCTACTCCTACTCTCACACTACTTCAAATAATACATCTTATGCCCACATTTAAATTCAAGACCTTCCATCTAAGAGGCAAGAGCCTCTGCCAAGTGGGCTAGTCTCACATTGGCAATTTGTCACCTTATAATCTTAATATTTGTATGGGTCACATGACTCATATTAATAGTTTTGGTTGAGTAATTAGTAATATTAATCCGGTAGTAAAATTGTTATCATTATTAAATATTGTATCAATGACAAACATGGATGAAGATACAGTGGCAAATACAGAAATTTTAAGTACATGGGACAAAATTTGGGTCGGCTAAACTGGGTCGGTAAAAAAACAAATAGTGGTTATATAATACCAAATCATTAATTCGTTAAACATAACTCAAAACCATACTTCAATCAAAAGCCATTGATTTGATACCTATTGGGTCGGTACAAAAACACCGTCACTCATCAAAGCTATTAATTCGCTAAACATAACTCAAAACCATAACTCAAAGCCATTCGCTAAACTGGGTTGGTACAAAAACACCGTCACTCATCAAAAACCGACACCGTCATTCATAATCTCCGCCGCATGATACATCAGCCAACCACCCGAAGGACCGCACTAACCCGGAACCACCAACCGACGTCACTAATTTTCCGGCGAGAGCTCCTACACCGCTACCACCATTGATTTGATACCTATTTGAGTTATGGTTATGCTATGGCCCAGTACCCCCCCCCCCCCCCCCCCCCCCCCCCAATTAAAGAATTGAATCCGCCTCTGGCTGCAATGTCTCTGAATAGTGAATGGTTTTTGTTGGTTGAGCTTAAAAATATAATTGTTAGATGTAACTTGGGTTTGCACCATATAACTTTGCACCACAATTGCCTAACGGTAGTAAAAAAACACACATGTGAACTTGTCATCACACTAAAAAGGTGTCCTTATCAACGGCCTTTTTTGCTAAAGCTTTGCATAAACCATTTCTGTTCATTAAAATAAAAAAAAGAACATATTGGAGGGGAAATTATCATTTTACACACCATTGCTATTTAATTAGTCTATTATTTTATACTTTAGATGTTTCTTAAACCAAAATATATTGAACTTACAAGTTACATGATTAGGAGATATATGTTGAACTCGAGATCAACGTAAGTAATAAAACATTCAACGCCGCTAGCTAAATAGTTCGTAATTGTTATTTTTGTTTTAAATAAGTCAATATTGAAATTTGTAACTTTTTATTCACTGAATTTATTACATAATTTCCTTTAGGAAATAAAAAAATTTAATTAATATTACCTTTTTAATAAAAATTGATGGATTTCCAATAAATATTCGTTCGGTGAATGACCAGAGCAACTTTAGGCAATCCATCGGTAAAAAACTCGTCGGCAATTTGTTAGATAAAGCATCACAACTCCACCTTTATAGTTATGAATAAGCAGCCCTATAGTATGAGCAAATTGCAGAAACACATATTGTCTCGTTGAGTTCAACTCTCTTACTAATTTCTGAAGCCATACTCCAATGAGATATAATACAATTATTAAATAAAAAGTACAAAAACATCGAGTATTGCAAATTGAAGAAGGCAAATGAATAAATAAGACATCCTTGGCACAGAAACTTAGGAAGCATCCTCAAAATGATAAGTGACAACTATAAAACCACATACATTAATGTTTCTTTTAATATACCCATTTCTTCAGAGTTATATGACATTTCTTTAAATAAATCATTTTTGAGTTTCTACGAGCTTCAGATGCATGTTTAAGAATTTCTTCTTGCTATCCTTATGAATGTGCATGCATATATCTATCAGGAGAGTATTGTATTATTCTTAAGTATCACCTCATGATTCCCCTACTTCAGGTTGATGAGATATGCTTTGTTTGTCGCAAGGGGGATCAAAATTCAGACCGATTGGCATTTTGGTCTTTGGATGGATATTAGGTAAACATACATGTGGATCTATTACGAGGTTTCCCCTCTTGTGGGTTTAAAGAATAGTGTTTTCACGGCGGGCAGCAAGACCACGTTAAAAGTTGTTTAATGCAAAATGACCAAACACGAAAAAGTGTGCCTTAACAACCATCACGTATTTATACCATTTGCAATGATACATTTGGTTTCCTCACGTCTAAGACTATGGAGCTATTAATTCGATACCAACGGGTCATGCATTTTATACTTTCGTTTTCCTTACATAAATGTTATGTAGTTATAAATGACTTAGTTTTGTTATCCAACAAAGGTTAACCATAACTTTCAAAAAAAAAAAAAAACAAAGGTTAACCATGCAACATGTTGCTCGGTTGACTTCTATAGAGTTAGGGCATCAAAAAGACCCAAATACCCTTAAGTACTACCCGCGGGTCAATTGAGGGACTCTCATAAGGCACCCGCGGGATTGGTTTAAAAAAGCACGCCTGAGGCGAGCCGAGGCGAGAGGCGACCTAAGGCGAGAGCTTCATCGCTTTTGCCTACTCAAGGCAAGCAATGTTCAAAAGGCGAGAGTGAGGCGCTATTTTAGGCAAAAAGCGGCCTGAGGCGAACCCGAAGCGAGCGCCTTTCGTATAGATGTCGTTTTTATGCATCAAAATGTTGTAAAACATGTTTTTTAGGTTGTACATGTAGATAATTTATATATTGAATTGGGATGCTAAAATATATTTATTGCTACATTTAGAGTTGGGATGCTAAAAGCATAAGATATATATTTAAAAAAATTATATAAAAACCTTACGCCTCATATACGAAAAGCTTTCGCTTTTTGCGCTTTGCGCTTCGTGTCACACCCTCAAAATCCACTAACGGAGTTTTACCGTCAGAGGGTGTGAACTAACAGGATCGGAATCATTAGTTATAATCAAACACCATAAATAAAGTTTTCAAACCACGAAACATTAAAGTTTAAATAAGTGCGGAAGCGTAATTTCATAAACCAAGTGCTGCGTCACGCAGGACGACTTAAAACCCAATTAATAACAGTTTAAAAACAAGTTTGCAAAAATGATAGAGTTCAATGGAATGCATGTTCCTATACCGCGCGCCCGCCTCGGCTACCTGAGAATAACATACTAAAAGTGTCAACACGGGGTTGGTGAGTTCACATATATAAATAAAGAAAATGTTTGCGTTTAAGTGTTTGCGTTTTGCGTTTGCGTTTGCGTTACAAGATAATGTTATGTCAATTATATATCGATAGGTAGCTAGCCTATAAAACAAGTATTACTAAGTATTCGACACCGAAGCTGACTGTTTATCAATTGCCTTGCCACCATGTCTACCACGACCATGGAAATGTGTTAGCCAAGATTACACCCACTCGACCTGCCGTCGAGTTTAGAGTTGGGTGGGGTTTGTCAAACCCAGTAGTACTACTCAACAGTGACTCGCTATTATACAAATACTAAACGGTTCGATGTTATGAAGGACTTTAGTTGGTTCGTTTGCCACTTAGCCTTACAAGTGATATATAACTAATAACAAAATCTAAAGCGTTTTGGAGTATGTATTCTCCCCCAAGTAAAAGCGTTTAAAAGAGTAAAAGGGGAACGTGAAACTCACTGTTTGCGAAGAATTCAAAAACAAGTCACCGAGAGATGCGCGTCACAGAAAATCCTCACTAGCGTTCTAAAACAAGAATGAGATTTTCTAAGTGTTGGAACTATTATTGAGTCTCTAGACTCGGCACATAATACCTATACATGAGATACGTTTCGTGTTTCGTTTGTGAATTATGTGTGACTCGACAAACACATTGGTGAAACATTTCATGTGTAAACAACTACATAAGTATTAAGTACTAACATTGTACATTACTAGCAATCTTTCTCCACAAGGGCAATTTAGTCAAAAACATAGCAATTATCTAGCAACAAACACGTTTCATGTATTTTCACATAGTTCAGCAGCTAGTTTTATCAAGACAGATATCTATTTGAAAGATTACTCTATTCAACAGATCATAACATATCAATTAATTCACCAAAAATCGTCACAAAAACACACATGAGTTAGGTTTCCAGAACTATTTTTATTGTATTTTTATTCCACATAGTTTTCTCACAAAGACCAAACATTAGATTAAACTCACAGCAGTCAAAATCATGCGCAACAGAATGATATTTGTTATTCCCATTAAATGGTAAATTCAATTAATGCAAGACCAAATGGGTTAGATTCTTAACTCAATATGTTAACTTCCAGAAGTGGAACTAACCCATTTGGTCTTGTAGTTTATGAGATATGATAATTACAAAACAGCCTAACAGCAGACCTTACAATTCAGACTTGCACTTTAGTTTTGTAAAATAATAAAAGTTAACTTTTACACGTCCAAAAATTACAAACTTGGACTTTTTAGAAACTAAACTCAACCTAGTACACTGTAGTGTTAAGAATTTTGACCAATTACCACATTAACATTCAGTTACAGTCGTCTAAACATAAACTTAACAATCTGTCCAGTACCAGTTTACATCAAAACTCAACATAACAACAATCTATGAACCATAATCCATGCATATAACACTCTAGACACAATATTTACCAACCATGCATATCAATCTCACATTACACACATAGTTAGGGTTTTTCTTGAAAGTTTAAAATCAAAGAACAAGTGATTATCAAACAACAATAACACAACTAGTTATCAATTTCATTAGCAAATCATCATCAAGCATATAATCAAACCCTAACTCATCCTAATCATCAATTTCGTGAATTAGGGTTTTGGATTAACCCATTCAATATCAAAATTAAACATATAGAACGCATAGAGGAGTTGTTAATTACCTATTTAGCACTCTAATTCCTTCAAGAAGCTTGAAAAGATTGTATGTATGTGTGTGTATGTTTACGGCAGCCAAGGGGAAGGGAGAGGGAGGCCGATCGGTGGAGGGAGTGTAGGGTTTTGTTATTAATTAATAATAATTTTGTTACACAATGACCCCTCTACTTCTAGTTATTAAATTTCTAGTGTAAACAATTAGTTCTTGCTTCTTGTGTTTAGCATTACACATAACATATCAAGTAACACATAAACCTAACACATAATTATCAATTACTTATTGTTTTGATGTTTGTCGTTTGTTCACCAATGGTTTGAATCAACTCGTTTGCGTTTTGGTGCAATCCCGAAAGACTACATGTGTAGTGATTGTCAAGCGTCATTTAAAACCCTAGTTTACATGTAATGAGATGTGCGTTATAGTTCTAGTGATCTTAAGTTTGAATTGACGGAGTTTGGATTAACGGAGTTAACCTGAAATTGTCGAGTGTCACATCATTCCCATGTTGAAAGAATTTTCGTCCCGAAAATTTGAGTCAAGTCGCGATGGGTGTTTGAAAAAGCAAGAAAAATTTTCAGTTTGTCATATCATCCCCTAGTAGAAAGAAATTTCGTCCCGAAATTTAATTCATACCTCTGGTGATTTCTGACGGTTTGACGGCTTTCGCGGTTTTCGATGTTTGGTCAACCCTTCAAAAAGGTGAGGATACTTTTTCATCATTTGGTCCTCGCGTTCCCACGTGAAATCTGGTCCACGTCTTGAGTTCCAACGAACCTTAACGATTGGAATTTTGCTGTGCTTGAGTGTTTTGGTTTCCCAATCCAAAACTTCGACTGGTTCTTCGATGAATCGTAGCTGTTCATCAACTTGCAACTCGTCCAAAGGAACTGCTTGGGTTTGTATCGTACTGGTCATTATCCATATCCTACCCTGTGGACTCATCGGATCTAAGACCCGTCTAAGGGAGTAGATCCGTGTTTCTTCAACTTCTATTTCACTGTAAGCACCATGTACTACATTATAAATGTGTAACTCGATATATTATCGGAGATGACTCACGCGCCCAAGGTTTACCGGATAAGTGGTGTTCTTCTGTCGAGGAAAAAGAAATGTATAGATGTGTATAATGAAGAAGTTGAGAGTACTTCTCTGTACTTCTTAGAACAAAATTTTCTTCAAGCTTCTCGAGTGTGTGTGTGTGATATTCTATGTGTTCCACAATTGAACCAACAAGATCATTTTATAATCACACAAAAAATCAAACCCATTAAAACCATTTAATCTTGCAATAAACAAGACACCTAACAAGACAATCACCCATAAAGGCCATTTAATCTTGTAATTATAAACAACTTTATTACTATCAAGATGAAATTTAAGAGATTGACTGAAACTCTCATATTTCATTCATGAAAAGTTGAAACAGTAACTCAAAACAACTATGTCCCATCTCGAAACAACTAACAGTGACATACAACTAATGTTCTAGCTCGAAAAGGCTGATGCTTAAGCCATTGATAGCAAACAACTACTGAGGTGAAAACAACTGATCACAATAAATTGATGTGGGAAACACCTACATAAATGTATTTATGCTTTGTGTATGTGTTAAATGTGAGCATTTGTATATCAAAGTTGTATACTTGTAGGCTAAAGTTATCCAAGATTATTATGTTGAAGTTCCAAATCAACATATTAAATTTGTGTATCTTTACGTTAAACTGCTGTGTCGATATACTTTAACGTATGTTGTGCATATATATGTGTTCAAAATGTGTGTAATTCACCAATACACGCATTAGTGAAAAGTTATTGCTAATGTGAAGCTAGCTCACTTGGTAGAGTCTCGTGTCTTTTAGTGCGAGGTCCAGGATTCTAACCCAGACAAGCAGGGAAGTAAATTGTTGTGGGGTTGTAGGCTTGTAGCCGTTCAAATAGAAAGGAATAAGCCAGCCATTCACATAGAAAAGAATACGCCATTTAACAGATTATTAATACCCCCTAAATTAGCCGAAGTTTAACAATGAACTTAAATAAAATAAAGTTTATACTTTTTTATTTCACATAATTATACCATTGTATTTGCAAAAATGTTGGCTAAACAATACGTGCATCCTATAAAATTTTAATGAAGCTAACATAGCAAAATTAATATAGAATATTTTATTTTATTATGATAGTAACCTTTAATTTAAAATTTAATAGGTTAACTAGAAGAAATGTAAACTATTGGTTTTTAATTTTTATATAGTTGACTGAATAAATAATTTTAGTATTTTACAAGTGAGTATATATTGTGCTTTGTGTTTAAAATAAATCAGAAATAATATACGGAAATACGTGTAGAAGCGGCATGATCCTCCCCATCTACTTGTCACCATTTTTGTCATTTTGTTAAGACCCTCATCCGTTTCTAATTTATTATGAGTGTCACCTCTTCGATCTCATACACAGATTTAATGTATGTAAGTTCAATGTTTTCGTCCAGATCTTTCCTACGTGCTTTCCATGGTCACAAATTGATGAAATTCAATCTTTCTAATATAGCAAACCAATCTATTTTAATACTATTAATAATTAATTACATCATATTAAATGGAAAATTAAACATGATTGCTACACACTAAACAAATTTCACATTGTTCTATTATGTCCAAATGGGAGACACTATGTTATAAACTTATACGGAATACCTTATGTCATATATCAACGACATTTTTTAGCCACACCGGTTATGAATGAGAGAAAAACTTTACATTTAAACTTGTTTGAGTGTGAGCAATTTATGATCGGTGACCTTCTAGGAAGTTTAGACTCAACAACCATAAACAAATATGTGAACTTTGCGTGAGTAAAGCGATAATATTGCTTGATAAACCTGAAAATCTCATTCTTGATATGCCATTGAGTCAGGCAACCTTTTCTAGTCTTTCTGAAGTACACAAAAGCAAAAGGAAGAAAATAGTTTGTCTTGTCTCATCATGTGCTTCTACCTAAGCATGGATGTAAGTGATTCAAAGACATGTTCTTCACAAGGAATGGTGAGGCCCATGTCATGATCGAACCCGTACTCTTCTTCGGCTTGCTGAAGTAGCCTCTGGAACTCGGGGCGTGACAAGAAGGATATAGTGATAATGTATCGGCTGCGATTTTCTCCAACGTACACAACAAAGTGGCCTTTGGGGACGTCCTCGTAGCTTTTGTGTTGTTTTCTACCCAAGCTTGAACACCTCTTCACTAGGTGCTTAAAAACTGCTGCTTGTGAAAGTTTGTTTGAGGTTTTATTGAAAGCCATATTCAGAACTCAAAGTTTGCTGACTCTTGTTGAGCATGTGGGAGCTTTGAGAGTGTTGTGTGTGTTTATGTGGTGAGAATATGATAAAAAGAGGATGGGGAAAGTGAAATTAATAGGGAAGAAGAGTGGAGATGAAGAAAAATGTGACATATATGGTAATCTCCTTCCTTTCTATAGTTACTCAAACCTTTTTTTATCGTATATATACACAGGAGAGTTATGCTAAAACTTCATAAGTCTTTTAAAGTGTGACAAGTCATCCGCAGTCGTACATTATCGGGTTAAGGGGTAAATGTGTCCAAAACTTTAAAATAATACCAAAATATAAAAAACATGGACAAAGACACTCCAGATCGTTATCTATATTGTATAACAGTAATCACACAATGATATCTTAAATTTAAGCAAGACAACTATGAATATTTATTGTACATCACTTAATACTGTTGATAGTTTAAAGAGTCAAATTTGTCTTCTATACACAATCATTCACAAACTTAGAAATATAATAATAAGAGTCACTTGTAAGTATGGTTCATGCGGTGGAACTCAAAACGCAGATTGCAACCCCATGGTGCCATTTTCGCATATATGAGCCATGTGTTGGTTCTTTTTGCACTTTTGTTTTTTCATTAGTTTGACTATTTTTTTGACCATCCAATAAGGGCAGATTCGCCATTTCGCGTCCAGGTCTTAGTAAAAACATGTTTGAACCCAAGGGTGTGCATAATATCGATTACACCTTACCGATTCTTCAAGAATTTTGCATCGGTGGACCTTGAGGTATCAATTTCTACTATGTATCTTCTAATCGGAGGCTGTTTGCTTGTAATGGCTGGTGTATCGTGGAGGGTAGGTCTACCCGAGAAAGAGCATCTTTCACTGTTCGACCCTTACTCTATGTATGGTAAGTAGATTTCGATTTAGTGTAGAGGTTAATTGTTTAAAACTGATCAAACCACCTAGTGTAGAGGATAATTGTAATTTTATTGAAACTACAGGTGATGAGCATAAGCCACTGTTTATAGTTAAGTTTTTCTATTGAGGTAATTTTACTCCGTATCCTAATAGGGAATATGTAGATGGTAAGGTATCCTACATTGATAGTGTTGAAACTGATGAATTTGGAACTGATGTGTTGGAAGAAATGGTTAAGGCTTTAGGATATGCAAATGATGAGATTTTGTACTTTCATTATAAGGAGCCACATGCGTGTCTGGATTGGGGGATTCACCCTTTGGGTGATTACAGTGACTTCCGGCCTATGTTATCTCAAGTAAGGGATGGTGTTAAGCTCATTGATATATATGTTGAACATTGGCATTCCCGTATACATTTGGAGAAAGACAAAATTTTATAGGATGTAATGGATTTGAGACCAGGTGTACCGAATACCATGTAGCAAGCACACTTTAATTCAATATTCTCATTTCCATCGCTAAATCAAATTTCATCTCCTGATGGAGGAGAGGATGAAGATGAAGGAGAGGAGGAAGATAGAGACATTGATGAAGATGATCTTGACTATGTTCAAGATGAAGATTATAATGTGTTAAGAGGAAAATCATGTAGTTGGCATGCGTAGATATAAGGCAAATCTTGATTATGATCTCGGAGAAATTGGTGATAGTGACGTGAGAAGATACATTAATAAAATGGTTAAATCTTTTGTAATTAAGTCAAGAAGGCAACTTTATATAAAAAAAAATGAAACTTGTAGGTATAGAGTTGTGTGTTTGGGTAAAAGCCCAACCTCAATAATAGGAGGGGGGGGGGGGGCTTCCATGGAAAAAAGAAAAATAAAACAAAAGAAACCCCTCGAAGGGTAAACTTCAATGAAGAAAATAGCAAGGGGACAACTAATGCAGGGAAAGGAAAGTCCAATGGCCCAACTGGAAAAACCTAAAAATTCTATTAAACCCACTTGCCCTTTTGCAATACAGATCTCAAGACAATCTAGGCAGCATGAATGGTGTGTGAAGACCATAAATAAAACTCATCACTGTGTACAAATAAGAGAACTTTGTTTGTTGACAATGAGTATTCTTACCCATGAGAGCAAGACAGATTGCTACAAAGAAGAAGGAAGGATATTATATAGATCAATATGATAAGTTGAGAGGCTATTGCGATGAGCTATTGAGAGCTAATCTTGGTAGCACTATCAATATAGATGCGGAGAATGCCTCCTAAGAACTACTAGGAAATTCAGAAGAATATACATATGTTTTGTCTCAATGAAACAAGGCTTTAAGATGTGTGGAAGAGATATAGCTGGGTTAGATGGGTGTTTCATGAAAGGACCGTTTCCTGGTTAGATCTTGACGGTGTGGATGGTAACAATGGTATATTTCCATTTGCATATGCAATTGTGGATATGCATGTTATAAATCATGGTCATGATTTTTAGATATACTCAGAGATGATCTTGAGTTAACAGAGGAATCTTGTTTCACTTTTATAAGTGATTGATAAGAGTTACATTGACATTTAATTGAATCATTCATACGAAAAGGTTTTTGTTATATTAATCTATTTATCTTGTTTGGTCCATGTATGTAGGGACTTGTCCTAGCTTTAGCCAAGATGCTTCCCAGAGCTGAGCATAAGTTTTGTATTAGACATATTTTACAAAACATGAAGAAGAAATGGCGTGGATATCTCCTTAAAGGGATGGCACGTAGGGCAGCTCGTGTTCCTATCATGTACTATTTCAACAGTGCTATGGAAGACATAAATAAAAAAGATTCAACTTTAGCACAATGGCTTCTAGATATTACTCTAACCAGCTAGTCAAAAGTCCATTTTACTCGTATGGCCAAGTATGACATGCTGTTGAACAACGAATGTGAAGTGTTTAACAAGCAGTTTGTGGATGCTAGAGGCAAGCCTATAATCACCTGTTTAGAGTACATAAGGGATTACATGACCTAGAGGATGGTTAATGCGAGGAAGATTCACTCAAGGCTTATGGTCCATTAATATCGATAGCTCAGTCACACTTTGACCAAATAAAAACAGAAGCCACCCAGTTGAATGCTTTAGTTGTGGATTCTACAAAATATCAGGTTAGTGGCCCAAGATCCCAGTGTGTGGTCAATGTTCAACAAAAAACTTGTGCTTGCAGGAGATGGGATTTAACAGACATGCCTTGTAAATATGTTGTGGAAGCAATCTTAAAAATGGCAAACAATGATATTGCAGCATGCGAACCTGAAAAATGGGTAGATCCGTGTTAATATCTAAGCAGATGGAAAAGGCTGTATAAGAATGTGATGCCAATCAATGGACCAGGTTTTTGGGTTCGCAGTAACTCTCAATTTAAACTAACTCCTCCAAAGCATCATAAGTAGGTTGCAAATCCAGACTTTCTTTTGTATACAATTTAGATCATTAATGTTAATTGTTTGTTAGCTGAATAGATTGTAATGCCCAAAAAGAAGATGAAGGGGAAGAGGAAGAGTTCATTATATGAGTTAGAATATGAATTTGATGAAGGTGGCAAAATGACAAGGAGGGGGGGGGGGGTACAATCACTTTTAAGAAATGTAGGAATACGGGACACAGCTCTGCAATATGCAAGGGTCAAGGTGCACCAATGCAACTATAAACACAATAATCAACACAAGGTGAACCAATGCCAAGTCAAGATGTGTGATTGGAGACAATGTTTGTTTTAAGCATTTCATTGTAGAATGTGAGAGTGTAGACAATGATTGTTTAAGTCATTGTTTGTTGAATGTTTTCTTATGCTGGAGACAATAGTTTTCTCTAAGTCCTTTATGTTGAAGATAACGTTTGATTACTTATGTATATGTAAAGACTTTTTATATTTGTGTCAAAATGCTACATAACTAGTTATGCATATCAAATCATTTTTGAATACATGATAAGTTGGAAGTACATACCTCTTAAGGTCAACATTAAACAAGACATTACAAATAGCAAACACATCCGGTACAATCTTATTCCCAATGGAAATAATCATTTGACCATTCTGAGTTAGAGGAGTGCTCGCCAGGATACAGATCATGGTACCAGTCAAGGTGTTCTAATTCAGGAGAATCATAATCCCAAGCCCTTTTCAACACCTCAGGGTCGTAATCTGTTCATGGATCACCATACAATTCTTCTGGATCTATTGTTTCTAGTCTATCTTATGTATCTTCCACAATAAGTTGAGTTTCTTCAACAATTTCTTGTGTTACTTCCAAGTCTTCTTTTTCTTCACCATCAGATTCAGTGTGCTTACAAGATGGCTATCAAAATGACAAAATTATATGAATAGTTGACGCAACAATTTTCATAAACAACTTAAATGTTAAATTAACAGCCTTAGTCTTAACAATCAGATCATACAGCAAACATAATACAAACAACACTACATAAAAAAGTGTGCAGACAGTACTGCTTAGAATTTCACTACATAAACGACAAACAACGACCAACTAACTGCTAAATATATCCTCCATTTAGTGGCTTCATTAGCTATTTTTTGGGAAAATTCTTCGTGCTTCTTGATTGTCCTAATCAAAGAAAGAATTACCTTTTCACATCTTAGGAAATTCAAGATATCAACCCTTCTAATCCAACCACATCTCCCATTCTGTAACCAAATATGGGGTAGCAAGAGCAGAATCAGCTTAAAAAACATATTAACTAAATTGGTCAAAGTAACCTAATTGACCACAATAACTTAATCGAAGTAACATAACTGAACTTAATTGCAACACTTACACAACAGAAGAACTGACGACTCGGGTTAGCTTCAGTCTTGGAAAACCAATAGCATGTAGCAGCACCACATGAGCAGATGACATATGACACATCATACTTGGAGTAATATTTCGATGAAGAAAAAGACGACGACTGAGACATCGCCGATGTGAAGATCGAAGACAACCACGTTCAGAGATTGGAGACATGAAAATGAACGACTTTTTAGGTTAAAAATAATTAAATCTGTCGAGTAAGGGAAACAAAATAATTCCACACTTTGTTTAACGCCGTTACTTGATGGTGGACCAAAAGTGAAAAAAAGAAACCACCATGGGGCCCATATCTGCGAAAATGGCACCACGGGGTTGCAACCTGCATTTTTGGTTCCACCATACGGACCATATTTGCAATTAAATCTAATAATAAACTTCGGGTATAAATGTACAAGTTCCTCACCACAATTAGATTGTGCGTAGTGGATAGCGCATGATGTGTGTGTGAGGTATATAAAATATTGATCGTTTTTTCACACAAGATTGTGTTTTAAATTTATAACAATGATCTCACTAAGACTATGCCACACACAAATAGGCAAGTGTATCTATCACATAGGTAGATTAGGATAGCGCATGATCAATCATTAAAGATTAGGATAACGCATGATGTGTGCGTGAGGTATATAAAATATTGATCGTTTTTTACACAAAATTGTGTTCTAAATTTTTAACAATGATTTTACTAAGCTAAACCACACACAAATAAGCAAGTGTATCTATCACATATGTAGAATAGTATTGGTAAGAACCAAATATCGATCCAAGGACACGATATATCTTCAATACTAAATCTTTGTTAATAAGTTATCTGGAAGTAATAATCATTAAAGGTTGTTTTTAAAATAAATCTTTGTTAAATCAAAGTAAAGTAAAGTAGGTGAACAAATAGATGGATTTTAGACAAGAAAATCAATATATGAAGGTTACAATCTAAATCAAGAATCCACTTAACTCTTCTTTGACTATTAATATTATGAACATGCTTTTATCTTGCTTTAAGAATATAAGATAGAATAACCCCTCATTCCTAAGAGAATTATCCTATGACATAAAAGAAAGTAGGATGCATAACTTCATGTCTATCATGAAAATGTCAATTTAAGTAAGCAAATATTTTGAGTGAAGTATAAATTAGGATTGACTTCGATTTCTCAGAGATCAATCCTAACAACTTTTAGGGAATTATAGTTTAGTCATACAACCCCCTAGGTTGATTTAAATAGATTATAATTATAAATTTCTTTAACATATGATTTCTTTAACTAGTGATGTGCGAAAAAATATATAAATATATATATAAATAAAACACAAGTCGCAACTAAGCTTTAAAAACCAAACAATCTATCCTAATTCACACAAACGGCAAGTGTACCGGTCGTGTATAGAACAGATGAGGAAAGTCCGGATATCGAACTCGAAGACACGTGAAAACGTTTATAATCACTAAACTCTAACCAAGACGCACCAAAATATTTAATTGATTTTTTTTAGATTTGATTTAACTACTTAACTTAACTAAATGAAAACTTTTGACAAAACTTCGGAAACTTTGACTGCAGTGATAAAAACGTCTACCTAGGTAAGAATCATATTGAAGGAGATGACAAGACAATGGATTGAAAACTCTCACGACACCGGTTCTAAAGGATGACACAACTAAGGTTCGCTCAAGAAGGTCAGATCACCTGTCGGTCTCACTAACGAACTCTAACTTATCTTAGTTGATTTTAAGAACAAACCGGAAAAACAAATTATTAACGTGTTCTAATGCCGACTCACCTCTCGGTCTCACCGACACACTAGCCTAATGGAAACGAATACTACGCAACCAAGGATAGAGGAACAATTCAACTTAACTTAAACTAGCCTAACTAATAGTTCAAACACCCAAACCCGACAAGAACAAAACCCGCTCTCGCGCGATCTTAATTCTAACAAGTAAAAGTAATGAGACGAGTTTACTTCTTATCACCTCTCGGTCTCTAAGAAGGTGTTTCACAACTGATTTTATCTAATTAATTTACCCACTTATCCCTACGGTTGTACTTCCCGCAAATAAACCCCAAACACAAAGTAAAGAGCCTTAAACATGCAACAACTAATCAAAACCGATTTAGTTAATTAAAGCGCGAGGTTATTAGGTATAATCAAACAAAACACAGCCACTAAACACAATCTAATTTACTGTTAAATCAAACTTTACATTAACAATTTAAGCCATGATCATTAACAATCCATATTACTAGTCAAAACCTAACAATATTCATCAAACCTAGGTAGAACAAACAAGATTAGCTACTCATTAAGTTTGGACAGCCATTAACATTCAAGTAAATCATCATAAACATCAACATAAACATAATCAAACTCATTCAAAATCCAAGAATAACTAAATCAAAGTCAAACAATCAATTACTTGCAAAACAATCCAAAGAAAAAGATCAATTCAACTAGTTAGGATTCTTGAACAAAAAGTAAAGTTTATGAGAGTTTTACTTAGAGTATATGGCTGATATAAATGATGAAAAACGAGTATAGCTGCTGCCCCAAGTCACCCAAACCTTCTTTCTTTCTTTCTTCCCTAGCCGCCACCTAGCCACCACAAAATTTTCTTTCTTTTTCCTCTTGCTGCCGATCGAACTAGGTAGTAGGAGTTAGGATTCTTTGATTTCGGTTTTGTGGCTGGATTATGGCAGAAAGTTAAGTTAATTAACTTAATATAATATCATGTAAGGCTTCTAACTTGTGGGCTTGGGTCGGGCCTTGAGTTGTAGTTTTGAAACTTGACCAAAAAGGCCCCTAGAGTCTTCCAACTTAACTCTTTTTTCACTATCTTTCATAAACCTACAATTAACATTTAAACTTTGTAAATTATTGCACTTAACCCCCAATACTTTCATAAAATAAACAATTAAGCATAAAAACCATGATAAAATCATAAGGAAAGTAAGTATGTTTTACAACACATCAACTAGCATGACAACCTAATCAATCGTACTTAACAATTTTTTTTCAAGATTTACCAAAACTAGTGAAATTGATCATAACATGTATCTCATCTTTTCAAAGTCCAACAAAAGGAAATATGTTTTGGATAAAATATCATGATTTTCTTTTTACCATTCCTAGTCTCCAAGAACATGAGTGAATCATGAGTGATTATAAAGATTTATTTTAAAGATATTAATCATCAATCTTGAATTAGTGGATTATTATGACAAAACATATTTGATCAAAGGATAACTGCAAAATAATCATGTACTTCACAAAAACAAAACCACATATGTAATATAATCATCAAATAAAGCTAAGCTCCATCATAGATTTTAGATGGAAAATGGAAGTTTAGCTCATGATGAGCACGGCAATAAACATCAAAGAAGATGGATACATCAAACACATTGATTAACTAGAACAATTTAACCAAATTGGTTATGAATCTTTCTTCGGTGTGATGGATTACGATGACGATGGTTGATGATGATGGATGTCTCCAAGCCTTCAAACTGTAAGGGCCTGGTCCTGGTGCTCTACATTAGACGTTGGATTTACTCATAAATACAGTTCTAAATATCAAAGTGAATTATAACTTTCCCGGAGTAATTAAAACTTCAACCATCATTACAAAATCTCAAATTAAACAAAACATTCAAACATGTCTTTTATGTTCTAAAATCACAAAACATCATAACTTCCAATCTTCAAATACCAACTTCTTTATTCTTCTGCCATGTGTGCTTCTCAAGCCAGCTACTTCATACTTGATGTGAGGTCGTAGACTCACTCAAATATAAACCAATTACACTAAATAGATAGCAGTAAGTGGGTATCGAACGCAAGGAGTTTGTGGAAAATGTATTACCATGTAGCTTTGTAATTTAACTATATTAAAACTAAATGTAGAGAATAAACTCAATGATTTGATTGTTTGGTTTGATTAACTGAAAAGAACTAAAAACACTTAACAAGTTTTTAAATCAAAGACGAGAGAATATGTTCTCCCTCAGTTTCAGGTTTATATGAATGTTAATATAGACGTTTAATCTAAGATGAACTATAAAGAGATAGTACGTGATTATGTGATTGATTGTGATAAATGGGGACTAATTACTTGGATTATAAAACGCAAGATGACCACCCAATGATCAATTAATTTATCCAACCCAGAATCCAACCCGATAAATCTCAATTGCCTATAGCACCAAGAACTGACAGTTTAGAACACGAAATTAACAAACTAACAATTTATCAATCAATAAATGAACACCATAGCAATGAAATCAATAAGATTAAAGTACTATCTCAAAAATCACATAAACATTCAAAACGAAACCTTACTATCCGAGGGAAAACATAAAGAAGCCAAGCATGATTTGGTTCGTCATCCATTCGATTATAGAGTGCATATGAATCAAAAACCGATATCCAATAATTACACAACCCACAAGAATGTCATGGAACCTAAAAATCGCCATTTAGTCTTCTCCAATTGAAAAATATGTTAAAGATACCTAAAAGCCGTCCAAAAATGACTTTAAAAAAATGGTTGTTACACTTCTGCGCCAGGCCCACCATAAGCTACGGTGGCCACCATAGCTTACAGTGGCTTCCCAAAAACCCACGGAAGGAAAAATCTGCCTTACGTTGGCCTTAATTCTTCAGAATCCACTGTAGCTTACGGTGGCTACCGTAAGCTACGGTGGAAGTCATATTTGCTTCCTTTATTCCTTTGCAAACATGCATCTTTCGTCGTCCGACCTCCCTGTTTCAGCTAGCTTTATTCCAACAAACACTTTCCACACTAAGTTTAAGACTTCTGTACCTGAAATTACAATTCACCGTACTCATCCAATTTCACATAGTAAACCAATTAAGTATATGATTTTTAATATTCTTTTAGCACCTAAGGGTTGTCTAACGGACCACCCGTCCATCCTATTTGCCTATGTGCATACTAAAAGTCAGCTACGGTGAGTGAGTTCTAGTTTAACAGGAAACATACCATACAAACGCATACTTACACATACGTATCCGAAGATACACATTACTTACATAACATGTTCATCATTCTTTAATTCATACATTCATATTACTTTCATAATATCTAATCTTTACTTACTTTACTTTACTCATGCATAATCATTCATACATAACAATGGAGCTTTTCACCCTATAACCTTCGCATATATTATTAAGGTTTGCAACCCTTTAACCTTCGCAAAAATTAACTATGGTATGCAACCTTTTAACCATACCACCAAACATACATTAATATATATATATGTATATATATATACTCATACATTCATAACCTTCTTACATACATATGTCATTCACATAATATACACTTACTAGTTAAAGCAAGTGTATTGACTTATCACTTACGAGTATGCACACAGCCCTAAAAACATAAACATAGAAAGGGGCTAGAAACTCACCTGAATCATATTACATTCAAAGCTAATTGTAACTCCTTTCTTCAGTTGAGAATGACTAACTGTTTGATATGTATATTTGTTAATTAACCGTGTAACTAACTAACTAACAGAACTAATAACTAAATGTACTTGATATATAGGCTCGTTTATTTAGTTAAACTAATCTAACAGGGTTACCTTGATTAACGAGGGTAGTTACTATCTTCATTCTACTTCTTACATTTATTATTATTTATACCTTTCGATTATTAGATTCGTTTCTCTCATTTATACACACATACACACATATACTTCTTTCATTACCGGCTAACTTATCTCTTAAAAAGTTAACGGACTTAACGCAGTTGACGAGGTTTTTTAGTTCGGATTGTTATGTCTGAACTAACTTAGGTTATAGTGGACTAGCCCAAATAGCTCATAAAGGGCAATTGGGCTTTAACTTGCATCGAAGATCGTGGTTCTCTGATTTGCATGGAGTTTTCTGATTTGCATGGGGTTCTCTGATTTGCATTGAGTTCTCTGATTTGCATGGAGTTTTCTGGTATGCATGGAGTTCTCTTATTTGCATGAAGTTCTCTGATTTGCATGGAGTTCTCTGATTTTCATATAGTTCTCTGATTTACATTGAGTTCTCTTATTTGCATGAAGTTCTCTGATATGCATGGAGTTCTCTGATTTGCATGGAGTTCTCTGATTTGCATGTAGTTCTCTGATTTGCATTGAGTTCTCAAATCTGCATGGACTTTTCTTATCTGCATCGAGTTCTCTGATTTGCATGATTTGCATGGAGTTCTCTGATTTGCATTGATATCTCTGATTTGCATGAAGTTCTCTGATTTGCATAGCAAGCCCAAATCCATTTATTCATCTCGCATAAACATTTTACGAAAACCGGGGTTCTATCTCCAACGAATTAACCACCCTGCTAACTTGTCTGGATGTTTATTCCTTCATCCCATCTCTTAATAAACACATTCTTGTTGTTTCCTATCTCCATCTTAACCTTATTTAACCATTATATTCATATTCATATTCATACTTTTATTATTATTAATATTATTATTATTATTATTATTATTAATATTATTATTATTTGCCAAACAACCTACACTATTATTATAAAACAAAGATCTAACTTGGTTAAATTCAAGTTCCAATCATTTCTTGGTTTATAAACCCCGTTTTATCTAGATCTAGAATTCATAAATGAGCCAAAATCAAACAAACGAGCTTATAACTTATAATGTACCTCTAATCGATCTAGATTTTTAACGTTTTCCTTCTTGTTGTCCTTGAAATGTCTTGAACTTGTTCTTGCAAAATTATTGTATTCAAGGTGTGTGTGTGTGTGTGTGTGTTTTGAGTGTGTGTTGGTTAATATGAAAATGGTGGCTAGGGTTAAGGAAGGTTTAAGGTGTATGTATACCTCAAGTCCATGGACTCTTATGCCCATATTCATTCTTTTGAGTCCATAAATTTCTAAGCCCAACACCATATTTCTTATTTAACATAATAAATACTAAATAAGACCACCCAATAATAATAAATCCTTTATTTTTATTTATTTTAATATTTAGGATGTTACAAGTCTACCAACCTTATAAGAGGTTTCGTCCTCAAAACCTTCTTAATCCTTGTAAAACGAATACCTCTTGTATCCTTTACCTTCGCACACACAATCACGACCTTGCTTGAACCAACTTTAGTTCCCGGGTCATCCTTCTTACTACCTACCTTGCAGTTACTGAGTATAAGTTTTAGCTATTCAAGGCAGCTTGTGCATGAAGCCCGCGATGTAGCACTGCTTCTTGTTCCAATTAAGCAAGTTTCATCTCGTCTTTCTAAGAGACGTTGTAATACGACACTCAAATCATGGCTCACATAGTCATCATTCATAACACAATCCATTCATGACAAATGTAATAACTTACACATCATAAATAAGCACACAAGTCATAGAGTTTAGCATAAAATAACAAAAAATAGGTCGTTAAACAGTCGTACATAATATAAAACTCAAATCAAAAAAAATTATTCTTCTCGAATGCTCCGTCATGACCGAGCAGGTTTGTCTGAGTCTATGCCTTCTCTCCTACTCCATTGCCTACTTATCCACCTCCTGCCTTGGGATTTTTGCATTCATAATCCATGTTACCACCAATAACACAGTTGAAACATTTGTGGTTGTTCTTGCACTTATTGGCGTAATGTCAAGCCTCCCCACATCGGCGGCATTTGTCATGACCGGTCTTACATTCTCCCATGTGCATCTTACCACATGCCACCCTCCCACCAACTCGAGGTTTCTAAAATTCCTTCATCTGGTGTCCGCCTCCACTACAATTGAAACACTTGTTGTCCTTCACACACTCCCAATAGAAGTGTCCTATTTTCCTACACCTGTAACATGCATTTGATCCTTGTCTACACTCTTCTGAGTGTCTTTTTCCATACTTATTGCATGAGGAAACTTCATTCCTTCTTTCCCTTTTCTTAGAAGGTTTAAAATCATTTGCAACTGCACTTTTGGTCATCAGCAACTCGCTATCCTTATTATTCTTTTCAACTTCCCTAACGTTTACTTCATCATTCACGATCCCATCATGTTCTCTTGTATTGTTAATTGTTGCAGTCATGATATCGGTGTTAAATACCTTTATAAGACTTGTCTTAGTTTCTTTCTTGTTGCTTCCACTTGGATTCCCACATTGTTGGCATTAGAGTATAGAACAAGCGAGCAACTTCCTTAACAATAAATTTTCCAACTGCAAGTTGCAGCTTGTGAAACTCTTCCTCGCTACTTCCAGTTGTTGGAGTCTAGCTACTTTCCTTCTCTGAGCTGGCATGCACATCTTTGAAAGGCATCTGATTAACTCGCAGTCCACCATGACTTTCAGTACGACCTGTGCTTCTACTTCCTTCTTCACTATTCATGATGCGATTTTAGTTCTATGAGAAGCACAAACATCATCACTTTAGGAACTATTTAGTACAAAAAATTTAAGGTAAATAATTAATAACAATAGCTAGTTGTGATTAACTAATCACGTTACTGCTCGTTTCATATACATTTCACTTTATAACTTCACTTGTGTTGGGTTCTATGACATACATAGTTAGATAGTCATACAAGCAATTTCACATAATCATATATGGTTACATACCCTTACCTCTAGCAATAATCATAACTTTCTTACACAATTTCTATATTATAATGAATTTAATTATGTATTTTATCATTACCGAGCTTGATTGAGCGACACATGGCTTTATTGAACTGACGTATTTCTTTATTTCATCTTTTAGTCTCATTCTTTGTTCAAGTCTAAGCATATAATATGCTTAATTCGCTCGAACTTATGCGCTGATACCATCTTGTAAGGGCCTAGTCTCAGTGCTCTACATTAGACGTCGGATTTACTCATAAATGCAGTTTTAAATATTATAGTGAACTAAAACTTTCGTGGAATAATTAAAACTTCAACCATCATTATAAAAATCTTAAATTAAACAAAACATTCAAACATGTCTTTTTAAGTTCTAACATAATAACTTCCAACCTTCAGATGCCAGCTTTTTTATTTTTCTGCCATGTTTGCTTCTCAAGCCAACTGCTTCATCCTATTTGGATGCGTGCATACTAAAAGTCAGTCACGCTGAGTGAGTTCTACTTTAACAGGAAATATACCATACATACACATATGTATCCGGAGATACACATTACTTACATAACCTGTTCATCATTCTTTCATTCATACATTCATATTTACTTTCATACTTTCTCATCTTTACTTATTATAAATTACTCATACATAACATATAGAGCTTTTCGCCCTATAACCTTCGTATATATTATTATGGTCTGCAACCCTTTAACCTTCGCAGATATTATTAGTGTCGGCAACCATTTAACCTTTGTAGATATTATTAGGGTCTGCAATCATTTAACCTTCGTAGATACTATTAGGGTAAGCAACCCTTTAACCTTCGCAGATATTATTAGGGTCTGCAACCCTTTAACCTTTGCAGATATTATTAGGTTTTTCAACCCTTTAACCTTCGCATATATTATTAGGGTGTGCACCCCTTTAACCATACAACCATACATACATTATACACACACACACACATACACACATACTCATACATTCATAACCTTCTTACATACATATGTCATTCACATAACATACAATTACTAGTTAAAGAAAGTGTAATGACTTATCACTTACGAGTATGCACCAAGTACCGAAAACATAAACAGAGAAAGGGGCTAGAAACTCACCTGAATCCTATTACATTAAGAGCTACTGGTAACCCCTCTCTTCAGTTGTGCACGGCTAACTGCTTGACATGTATATTTGTTAATTAACCGTGTAACTAACTAATAGAACTAACTAAGTTTGTATTTTAGTTAAATAAACGTACTTGATAAGCTAGGATCGTTTGTTTAGTTTAACTGAATTAACGGGGTTACCTTGATTGACGAAGGTAGTTACTGACTTCCTTCTACTTCTTACGTTAATTATTTATGCCTTTCGATTATTATAATCGTTTATCTCATTGATTAAGTATGTCCTAACATTTAACACACACACACACACACACTTCTTTCATTACCGGCTAACTTATCTCTTAAAAAGTTAACATGACTTAACGGAGTTGACGAGGTCAGTTAGGTCGGGTTATTATGTTTGAATTAGCATAGGTTATAATGGACTAGGCCCAATGGCTCCTAAGTGTGCTTTATCAAGCAAAACTAGCTCATAAGGGCAATTGGGTTTTAACTTGCATCTAAGCCCATGGTTCTCTTATTTGCATGGAGTTTTATGATTTGCATGGATTTATCTGATTTGCATATAGTTCTCTAATTTGAATGGAGTTTTCTGATTTGCATGGATTTCTCTTATTTGCATTGAGTTATCTAATATGTATGGAGTTTTCGGATTTGCATGGAGTAGGCATTGAGTTATCTTATTTGCACTGAATTCTCTGATTTGCATGGAGTTCTCTGATTTTCATTGAGTTCTCTGATTTGCATGGAGTTCTCTGATTTGAATTGAGTTCTCTGATTTGGATGGAGTTCTGTGATTTGAATTGAGTTCGCTGATTTGCATGGAGTTCTGTGATTTACATTGAGTTCTCTAATATGCATGGAGTTCTCTTATTTGCATCGAGTTCTCCGATTTGCATTGAGTTCTATGATTTGTATGAAGTTCTCTTATCTATATGGAGTTCTCTGATTTACATTGTGTTCTCTGATTTGCATGGATTTCTTTTATTTGCATTGAATTCTCTGATTTGCATGGAGTTCTCTGATTTGCATGGCAAGCCCAAATCCATTTATCAATCTCACATAGACGTTTTGCAAGAAGCGAGATTCGATCTCCAACAAATCAGCCACCCAAAACTTGTCTCGATGTTTATTCCTTCATCCCATCTCTTAATAAACACATTCTAGTTGTTTGCTATCTCCATCTTATCCTTATTTAATCATTTTTATTGTTGTTATTGTTGTTGTTATTATTAATCTTATTTACCAAACAACCTACATTATTATTATTATTATAAACCAAAGATATAACTTTCTTAAGTTCAAGTTCCAATCTTTATCTTGGTTTTTATACCTAGTTTTATCTAGATCTAGAATTCATAAACGAGCCAAACTTGAACAGACGGGCTTATAACATAAAGCGTACTTCTAATCCATTTATCCATCTCGCAGAAACGTTTTACAAGAAGCGGGATTCTGTCTCCAACGAATCAACCGCCCAACTAACTTATCCGGATGTTTATTCCTCCATCCCATCTGTTAATAAACACATTCTAGTTTATTAACTTGACCTTATCTCTTAATAAATGTTTTGCAATAAGTGCGTCGGTCAATTTCATTTATTGGTTAAACGAATGACAAGAACTATCTATCTTGTGCAAAACAACCCCCTTATCTATGTTGGTCCTAACTTGATTAACTGACCTAACTCCAAGGACTAAATTGCAAAGTTTTAAAACTAGTTTTAATTAATTTTCTTTTCTTTTTCTTCCCTCTACCACCGCCCGCCGTAAATTACAGAATTGGTCTCGTCTACAAGTTAATTGGTCAAACACGCGTTCAGTTACAATCTAATTACGTTAATTGGCAGCTAATTGATGAGTTAATTACATTAGGATGAACCACGGCCTAAATGATCCTCAAAAAACTATATATACATGTCCATAGTACAATTATCTCGTCCTACGTGCTCCTCTCATCATTCCGAATACGACCCCTAAACCAATTGCAGCTCAGAAGTAGTGCATCGTCGATTTTAAGCTCGTGTTCTTGGTTGAAACCCTAGCACCTGATTCACCTTAAATTCGTAACTAAATCAGCTGTGTCTTTTAGGGTTCTTAAATCATCATCAAAACCTAGGGCTGTAAGAGAATCAGACGTCCGGTCATCAATTCAACAAGAAGTTAGATTATGTTCGTTCGTTTAATAAACCAACCAGACATAGGCAAAAAAATTTCGTTCGGTAAGCTTAACGGACTACATGGAAAAGGGCCAAGTCCGTTCGATAGTGTTCGTGAACGCCCGGTAATGTTCATCCGATTACGTCCGGTAATGTCCGTTCGGTAACGTCATTTCAGTATTATAAGTGTTTAGATCTATCCGATATTGTAATTTGATTGGGGAATTTGAAGTGTTATTAATCATAATTTTGTATTACTACATATGTATGATGCCTTTTATAGTGATATACTTTATGTTAATATATTAAATGTTAAGTATATATGGATATTATATGGTGTAATTCTAAATTTGTAGGTGAAGTTGTTTGAACTTATGTTTGGAATTAATATGTAACCGTTTGTCTATTAGTGTTCGTTGTCCATTAATGTTCACATTTCATTTGTCTGTTAATGGCCATTATTGTCCGTTTGTCCATTATTGTCCGTTAACACCTTACTATATTAACGGACGGACACATGCAAACTCCATTTCTTAATAGACGGGCAAGGATATGAATTTTCGTTCGGTAGAGTGTTCATGAACCGTCCTTTTGTCCATCAAAAGCTTAACGGACGGACATAGACAAGCTCTTGTCCTATCCGGTTCGATCCATTTACACCCCTACCAAAACCCCTCAGCCAATGTACACCCCTACCAAAACCCTTCAGCCAATTAAAATTGACAGAGGGTGTAAGACCCTCAATTGAATCCTAGTGTTCTTGAGGTTTAGGATCGATTTGTGTTAATGTATAAGTAACTAGCTTTTGAATCCATGTATTACATAGAATTTGTCAAATAAAAAAATTAATAAAGTCCATTATTTAAAATAAAGACATAAAATTAGAGGTAAAATAAATGAAATATATAATACAAACAATAAGAAGTCTATAATATCAAATTTGCATTCATATGGAAAACATAGAAATAGATTTAATATTGCTATGAGTTCAATGCTGCTATAAGTTCGAAGAAGCAGTAAAAACGGATTCAAGCGGATATAGTACAAACAATAAGAAGTCTAAACCAAAATATTAGAAGTACAAAGAGTGATTTGATACATGTCATATGAAATTAATTGTCAAGAAATGTTGTCTTTGTATATGATCCTATCCCTTTTGAAGAAATTTATTATGCGATAAATGTTTATGAAAAAAAATTGGGAATTAACGGTTTCCAAAAAACAAACATCCTGGATTTAGAATTATTATGTTGAGAAAATAAAAATTAAAGATTCAAAATTAAATAATCACATTAATTAAAAATTTAAATTAAATAGCATAATTAAAACTTTATATATATGATAAGAGAAGCTTCGCATAATTCAAAGTGAATTTACTAGCCCTCATTGTTAGAAAATGTTAACATCTTTAAAAAAGGTAAGTTACACATTAAGCATAATTATATTTTATGTATTAAATTGTTGTAAATGGTTATTAATGTGTGCATAGTATTTAAAATATATTGAAAATGGTTTAAAAATATTGTAACTCATGGGTCAAATCATTTTCACTCATGACCCATGGATAGCATAGATTAAGGAGAATAAAGATTATAATATTATGAAAGAATTTTATGTTAGGATTGAATGTGGTTATGACAACTAAACATCATTATTTTTGTTCATTAGTTTAGTAAGATAAGATTTTCTTTTCATCCATTAAACAGTTTAGACACTTGCCCTAGTGACGTGCGTATTTGTTAAAACTCGGAACTCCCAGATACCTGGGTTCGAGCCCCTGGTGTAAGGCCCCGTTACCGGTGCCTCACACTGAACGTTGGATTTACTTATAAACACCGTTCTAAATATCAGAGTTTAATAAAACTTTCACGGAATATTAAAACTTTCATAAAACGTTACATATTAATTCATAAACATGTCTTAAATAAACATCTTTTCTTTCAAAATCAAACATTAAATATAAAACATCATAAGTCTTCAGATGCTAGACTCTTATTCATCTGCCATGTGTCCCTGCTCAAGCCAGCTGTCTCTTTCTACTCACCTCTGTGCATACTAAAAGTCAGCTATGCTGAGTGAGTTCTAGTTAATCACACATCATTCAATACGTACACTTACCGTCAATTATGCATCCGAAGATACATAATAATTACTATACTGGTTTACTATCATTACATAATTTCATACATACTTTCATACTTTATTATATTCATGCTATATATAGATTGTCCTATCTCAGATATTATTAGGGTCTGATCCCTTTGCCCTTGTCTATCTCAGATATTATTAGGGTCTGATCTCTTTCTTGTCTATCTCAAATATTATTAGGGTCTGATCCCTTACTACTTGTCTATCTCAGATATAATTAAGGTCTGATCCTTTTCTTGTCTATCTAAGATATTATTAGGGTCTGATCCCTTTTTACTTCTCTATCTCAGATATTGGTAGGGCCTGATCCCTTTCTTCTCTATCTCAGATATTATTAAGGTCTGATTCCTATTTCTTCATCTTCGTGCATACTATCTTTACATACCCATAACCTACCTATATTCATACGTTGTACATATATCTATCATACACATTCAGCTATCTTATACAAACCTCCCTTGTCAATGCGTGCAATATCCGAAGATCGTTCACGTACCGACAAGCTTTTATTCACATTTAAGATATACATAAATAACATATAAATCATACATGGCATACACTTACCATTTAAGGTAAGTGTATTAACTATCACAACGAGTATGCACACATCCCTGAAAACATAACAATGAAATGGGGCTAGAAACTCACCTGGACTTGATTATGTTCACCGTTAATGGTTATTCCTTTCTTGAGCTGTGTACGGCTAGCTTTATAACAATTACACGTATCAATTAGCTATCGCTGCCTATATCGTGTTTCTTGTTTAATTATAACCCTCAACGGGGGTCCGGGGCAGCGCCCCTGACAGCAGGGTTCTAGGGGCGGCAACCCCTAGCAGAGTCCAAGGGGCAGATTCCCTGGCTGGGGTCGAGCTGCCAGGTCTGATTGGAAAAATTGTATTTCCATTAACTGTATTGACACATTTTTCCATTAGGATTTCATAATAATATTTTATTGTTAACCTTTTAATCCTTTAAGTTATCTTTCATTAATTAATAAAACCCAAGGACTATTATGTAATTAAATACTTATTTTCTAAGTCCAGGGACCCTTTCTGTCATTATTTCAAAGTCTAATTCGTTATTCAGAACACTGCCTGATTCGTAATCTGAACATAGCGAACTGGTGAATAACGAATCACCTGATTCGTTATCTTAACATAACGAACTGGTGAGTAACGATTCACCTGATTCGTTATCTTAGCATAACGAACTGGTGAGTAGCGAATCACTTGATTCGTTATCTTACATAACAAATTGGGCACATAACGAATGATATGATTGTTTATCATAACGAATTAGCGTATGTTCTTATCCAGACTTTGACCCAGGTCAAAGTCAAAATCGTCAAGAACACGAACTGGTCAACACATACCAGGTTTGCAATAAACCTTGGGTTATTAACGAAACAACATGATCTTGGTATCATTGGATTCGTCTAACCAGCGCCTACAAACCCTAAGTGCCCATTCGGCCAAACATTCATGTTTAAAGGGTGCTTTGATTGTTATATACATACGGCTCATTACAACAATCGATTAACCTATCAGATGTTGATCAATTTCAGTAAGCTTTGTTTCATTAGATTCGTTTTTGCCACATATACTCAGATCTAGGATTATTAAACGAATCCGAACCTAAAGGAATGATTTCTAACTATAAACGTACCTTAAACGAGTCGGTTTACGAACACGATCTAGTCTCGATGTTGTTTTGGTACGTCACAACGTTCAAGCACCAACGGGTTCGGGTTTTCACCTTCAGATCTTGGCTCGGGTTATAGGATGGTGTTTGTGTGTGTTTTTGATGGTGTAGGCTATGGTGTAGAGATGGATAAAAATGGAAAGGATTAGGGTTTAAGAGGTATTTATACTCCCTTAAGCCCATGAACCCAAGGCCCATCTTTCCCTTTTGGTCCATATTTATTTCCATTTAATTAGCTTACTTAACCCATTTGTATTACTTTATTAATGCTCTACTAATTCTATTAAACTTTTCCATCATTAACGAGTAATATATTAAATATTATTCTTGAAAATTTCGGGATGTTACACTGGGTGGTTGGGTTTTTTATTTCTTTTGTCTTAAATTAATTCCTATTATTTTATTTATAATTATAATAAAAAATAATTTTATTTCCACTTGTTCAATGAAGCGAATCTTATTAAACTTTTAAAACAAATTTCTCGTTTAACGTTTATCGTATATGAATATGTGTGTGTATAGTTATTTATTTATTTATTTATTTACTTATTTATTAATTTATATATTTTTCATATTTAACCAAATATAATTTTAAAATTTATTAAACTCAAAATAGTTTTACTTGTTTAACGAACAGGTCACCACTAAACTTCTAAAAACAAGTTTTCATTATAAAAATATATATAATATTGTAATTGCATTTTTTGTTTAGGAACCAAAAGGTAACTTATAATAAACTAATAATATCTAATTTGTTTACGTTTTTAACTTAAATTTACAAAGGTAATATATAATATAATTTGCGTTACGTATCCCAATCCCGTTATAAACCGATCTTATCATGTCTTGTTCGTTTATTTCATTAAGATATTCGTTTTAGTTTTACCCTTAAAACTAGGAGTTATCATAAATACTTCTTGTGGAACTAACTAGTTCGAAAAAATCCATTTTCTCGTTACCACATTTATTTATTTTAAGGTGAGTAATCACATTCCCTTTTTCTTTATTTAGTTTTGGAGGTATTATGCGCACTAGAAACTACTATTATTATATTGTTTCACTCAAACACCATTCCCTTTTTTGCGTGGTTCTGATATTGCTCAATTAATTGTTGATTTCTATGTGATTTATGTGTGTACTGATTTTATGGTTGGTTGGTATCATATCCTCATCCTCATAGTATGATCATACGTCGTCCGAGTAGACATATCATCATCATCATCATCAGCAGCATTAAAGTAAAGTGTCATTTTAGTCCTTGTGGTTTGACAAATGATGCGAATTTAGTCTAAAAAATTTATTTTTGCATATGGACCCCCACGTTTCTCAGTTCTTGCCAATTACATTCAAATCACTAACCCCATTAAATTTAATCGATAAGTCAGGGGTAGACATTTATTTTCACTCTTTCTTTATTATAATACTTATTTCAGTGAATTGCGATTTTCGTCCCCATGGTTTTCTCCAAATCTGCATTTTTAGTCTAGTAGTTTCAAATTTGCAATTTTTCTTCCCTATGGTTTCGTTTCACTTGCAATTAAACCCGAATTTCCTAATATCGTTAAGTCTAGTCGTTAAACCCATCAGTGTGCCCTTCACGTGAAGGGCAGTTTTGTTTCATACTTATTTTTCTTTTTCCCCAAATACACTCAGCCCCTCACGTGAGGGTGTTGCAAATTAGGACTGAGGTTTATTTGGGGAGAAAAAAGACAAAACTGATCGTCACATGAGGGGCACACAAATGGGTTAATGACCAGACTTAACGAGGTTAATAAATTTGGGTTTAATTGCTAGTGAACTGAACTACAAGGACGAAAATGGCAATCTTGAAACTATTGGACTAAAACCGCAGAGTTGGATAAACTGCAAGGACGAAAACCGCAGTTCACTTAAATAAGTATTATAATAAAAAAGATTGAAAATACATGTCTACCCGTGACTTAACAATTAAATTTAACGGGGTTAGTGATTTGGGTGTAATTGGCAAGAACTTTGAAACGTAGAGGGTCCATATGCAAAAAAATAAACTTTTTGGACTAAATTCGCATTATTTGTCAAACCATAAGGAGGAAAATGACACTTTACTCTTACTATTATTATTATTATTATTACACCAAATTGTAGTGAATTACGACCTCAACTTGTGTTGTTAACAAATTATTTTTACGCATATTGCCGGCTGTTAGTTCAGATGGTTTGAAGTGGAAAATTTAGATTGGACTTAAGGATAATTAATAAAGATAGAACAATTGTTGTATTTCCTTTTCTTTAATTTTTTTGTGTACAATTGTTTATAAATGAATAAATTTAGATATTGACATAGCTCACTTCAAATCGTTTACAAACCGTGTCATTTTCAAGCACGCGTTCTAAACTTTTTCTTAAATGAGTTAGCTGGAGAAGACTGTGACACCCGACATTTGTAGGTTAACCCCGTTAACTAAACTCGGATAATTTTGTTAACTCAGTCAGAAAACTAGCATGCATGTTGCATGTCACATGTCGCATAATCACACACACGAGTTTGTCTGAGTCGTTAGCGGCCTAACAACAATAAAAAGTGCTATTAATTAAAATAATAAACTTGTTACAAATGTTATGATACATATTATATGAAATATGATAACTTGTTACAAATGTTATGATACATATTATATGAAATATAATAACTTGTTACAAATGTTATGATACATATGTTAGGCAATATGTTAGGTGCTACATGTGACGTGTTATATAAACTAGTGTGATATATATTACATACTACTTGTCACATGTTACACCATAAACTAATGTGATATATATTACACACTATTTGTCACATGTTACATTATGAACTATGGTAATATGTGTTACATGTTATATGTTACATGCCTATGTAGAAACTAGAGTTATATTACATGTACATGTTAATTATTAAAATATACCAAGAACTTTAGATAATGTTATACCTAATAAACTTGAATTAAAAATGTTACATGATACATGTTATTAAATAAAAGTCCTAACCTAAAGTTTATTATTGATTAATAGTAGTTAAATTGTTGTTAATGAGAGTTAATATGTTTTTAATAAGATTTTGGTTACACAACCTTTGATTTGAAAACCTTTTCTTTTCGTTTTCTCCTTCATTGGCCGAAATCCACACTACACACACACACACACACATATCACATGTTTCTCTCTAAACAACACTTTCTTTACAACTTCTCTCTAGACATACATACATACATACATACATACATACATACATACATACATACATACATACAATTGGTTTTGGTGATTCTTGAATCAAGGTTTTGGAGTCTTCATTGATGAAACAAGAAAGTAAGCATGTTTGAATTTAGCTTCCAACCCTAGTCAGCTAGCTTCAAAAGTCCTTTCTCCTTTCTTTTCCGAAACTCAAATAGAAAACTCTCCCCAAACAAAGACACTTAACTTAGCATAGGAGTCTATCCCCAGTAAGCATCAGAGTAGATCCCCACTAACAAAAGACAAAGAACACCATACATTAAAACAGATGGGCTCCTTCGACTAATCAGTGATCCCTGGGCCTACCTAACACAGATGTCCCTGAAATAGGGGATTGGTTGATCGGAAAGCTCAGGCAGGAGTAGGACATTCCATACAATTCCGATTCGCTAGCCTTTCAAATCCCATTTTTTCATCGGGGTGAATTCTAAGGTTTATATGTTTTTGATTACTTTTCTTTGATCTGAGATTGTGAGATGAAAGTATCCAAGCACATGAAGTTATAAGAAAACGAAATACCATAAAACTGACAATCTACATGTTAAGATTGTTTTGTTTGTTTCTTGATATGTAAACCCTAAAAATCTTTGTAATAAAATCTGTATGAACAATAAAAAAATGTGTTTTAATCATATAAAATGAACCCTTGGTGATTTAGGATCATATAGAGATATAAAAATCATGATTGTTGTAAGTTTTGATTTGGATCTGCTTGTTGACAGATTTTATGAACTAGATTGTTAGTTGTATAACTTGTTGATATGATGGTATTTTTTATTGATTCTTGATGCTACGGTTAATCAATTTGAGTTTAGTTTTCAAAAAGTTAAAAATCATAATTTTTGAACTCTGTTTGGCTACTGTTTATGAATTTACAAAATCGGGTATCAATTATGGTTGAACAGATAATTTTCTGGTCTGTCTTGTAAAGAGTATAACTTGTTATTGAAAATGAATATTTGAGTGATTCCACTTATGGAGTGTTATATATTGAGTTATGAAACAAATCCAATTGGTATTGCATTGATTGGAAATATATGGAATTTTCGACCAATATTTACTTTCTGTTACGTAGATAGAGTAACTAAAGGTAGGTTGCTATAGTATATGAATTTTCATGATTGTTGAAAAATCACAAGAAAATTTATGGAGATACCTAATACTTGATAGTTTCGGTGGAAATTGTTTGGTAATTTATTTTCAAGATTTAGTTGGTTAGAAAAATGGACCTTGGTGATAAGAAATTTGTCCAAATTTGTCTAGCTTGCTGTTTTGGTAAAATAGTTATAGTTTGTGCAAAGATTGTTGTGTTAACTTGGAATTTGACTTTGTTGGTCAACTTGAAACCATTTGACTAAATGTTTATCTTACTTATGATTTATAAATATTGATTTAGTTATAGGACTTCATGAAAAGTGGCTAAGTGCAAGTTACATGATTGATTGATAAATCGAGATTAAGGATATTATACGACTAGGCTAAGTCTAGATAATTGATCAAAAGTCAACAACGGGCCGTCGATCAATATTTTGGGTCAAAGGCCAATATTTTGGTTAATGGTCAACATTTTGGTCAACGGTCAACAAAACTCGAACTTTAGTCTTCGGTCGTCAAGACTTGGACTTTTCAGTCAACGGTCAACGACTTGGACCTTTTTGGTCAAAGTCAACGAAAAGTCAAACTTTGGTCAAAATCAACGAAAAGTCAAACTTTGGTCAACCACTAATAAACAATGGGATTTTTTAAATACTAAGGGTCCTAGGAACCGCTTAACAAATACTTACATACTTGTATTGTTTAGGGTACTAGTATGTAACTTTGACTTAATTAGTTGACTTTCAATTAAACTGCATTCGAGGTGAGTTTCACTGCCCCATTTTTTACTTAATCCTTTTGAGGGAGAAAGCATGCAAACAAAACTTTTTGGATATTGTACACTTTTTTATTACCTCATGTGTATATAGTGAACTTAAACTGAAGTCCCCCATACACATTGGACTATTAACAATTGTACATTGGCTGGGTAATGAAAGGTACTACTACTGGGTTTGACGAACCCCCTCGGGGCTCTCGGGAGAGGGAGTCACAGGGTGTCTTCGTTTACTAGAAACGCAATATGCACTAGTCGTATTAGACTCCGTGGGTGGCAACAAACTAACAAGTCAGCCTCTGTCATAATGAAACTGATATGAACTAAATTAGACATATTTTATATAAATATTTCTTACACTTTTAATTGGGTCTGAGTTGGTTTTCATTGAATATTATTCAAAAGTGATTCGTATTTAAATTTAAAGTGTTTTAGAGACAACGAGCTAAACGATGTATTTTTATATTAGCTTGGGACCAATAAGAAAATATTTGAACACATTTATATATTATTATGAAAAATTTTGTTTTGAGTATGGTGAGGTAACTACAACAAGAGGTTGTTTTTGAGAAGTAATCGATCTTCATATAAATTATTAGTTTTATTGTGAGATTAATAATTAAAATTCAATTATTAAAAGAACAATCAATTAATTTAATGTCTTATCTGTTAATTTGGTGTTTGCAGCAAAAGAATAAAATAGGTATGTGAGACAGGGACATGGAGATTGAATAATTTGATGTTTGTTGGCTGTGACGTGGAGCTCAAAAGAACAAATCTAAGTTATTGTTTTGCATTTACATTTTACTAGGCCTAGATTTGCTTAGTGGGCCGAATTAGAATTCGGCCCATTTAAGAATCGAGGGCTCCTTTATTTGATGTTGGTTATCAATATTATAAAAAGAAAGAAAGATGACAAATTACAACAACATACGGCAGACTTGAGAAGCTAATAATATTCTTGGGACGCGGCTTACATCAAGAGGGAATCATTATTAATTGGAGGCAGGTCAAGTAAGAAAAGAAAGATCCTCCTCATCAGCCGCAAGAAGAAGAAAATTAAGAAGAAAGGCGTTGTTTCAAGGTGAGATCGTTTGGGTTAAACGTCTACTCAACCAAGTATCATCATTGTTCGGTTTGAATTTATTATTTTAATTATGAGCTTGGTTGTTGAACTTAATAATTTTAGTTTCTTTGATTTTAAGATGTTAGGCTAAACTTTTTATACTGCCTAGGTCGTGATGAACCTTAGTTCGGTTTGATTTTATTTGGATTTCGTTTCGTTATGGATTTTATGTTCTAAGTAAAGTGTTGAGTTTGAGTTGATTGATGCGTATGATTACTTGGTTTTATTTACTTAGATTTATTGTTTCACATTGCCCTTGGTGATTGTTTCATAGGATAGGGTTTTGTTAGGTCATTTACTGTGTGTTCTTGGCTAGTTTGTGGTTAATATGCATTAAAATCATAGAAACAATAAAATCAAGTAAATAGATAAAAGTGAACTGCCAGCCTAGAAAGTTGTAAGGTGATAGGTTGTTGATAGATCTTTGCTTGTCGGGATTGCTAGATTTAGTTCTTCGTAAGGAGTCCGTCTAGATTTGATTGTCAGCTTAGTCTATTAAATTAATTGAGTCTGCTTTGCTATCTTTGAATTCCGCGCTGTAAGGTAGGTTTCCGCCATAAAAGATATTTTGACATAAGCGATTAAATAACCGTAAGGAAGTTTAATTAATAAACTAGTGAGTCTTAAAACTTGTTAGAAATCCATAGGCGTCTTCTTGAAGTTCAAGGATCCTGTTTGGGTTTTCTGTCAAGGGTCTATTTTATGATCCCGGTTCCATAACTTGAGTTTTCCATTTGATTAATAACCGTAACTTTGGGGATTCTGGCCTGGGTAGTTATCTTTATCATCTGAATTAATATAAGTTTTCTTAATTGTTTATTAGTTTAAAGTAATTGAGTTTAAGTTTAATTAATTAATTTATTAGTTTAAAGTAATGATTATGTTTTATTATTGTTTTATTAATTAGATTTTAATTTTAATTTATTAATAATTAGTTTAAGAACCCCCTCAAATATTATTATTAAATAGTTGTGTTTTGTAGTTGAGTCTAATTTGCTAGTTTCGTAATTTAAAGAGTCTCGTGGGTTCGATATCCGGACTTACTTAGCTGTACTAGAGTCGACCGGTTCACTTGCCGGTTAGTAGTTTTAGTTAAGTTAAGAGTCTAGAATTATTACTTGTGTCTAGATTAACTTATTTTAGTTAATAAATATTATAACTATTTTTAGCACATCAGGAACTTACACTAATGTAACATGATTACTAGCCTAATTAACTAGTGGTATTACGATGCATACATTATCCATACTTTATCCATTACAATGCTTACTTACTTATTGGTTTGTTTGACAAACTTGCTTTAAACTCAAACATGCGAACTCACCAACCGTTGTGCTGACCCATTTTAGCATGTCTTTCTCAGGTGTTTAAAGTGCACATGTGATGTTGAAATGAGTCAAGGATGCATGGATCCCATTAAGCATCGAAGTATGATGGGAGTCTTTAATGAAATGTTATGTCTAGGCGTCTTGACACACACTCTGGGTGTTTAAGTGTTTTAATTAATTATACGCTTCTGCAAATGTAAAATTTTATTGTTAATGTGCTTACCTCTTTTATGATGAGAAATATTATGTAAAGATTTTTCATTAAAAATTAATTTGTTCGTTATGACACATGGCTAGATACTGGTATGTCACGTGTCTCACGGTAAAACCTCGTTAGTCGAAAATTGAGGGTGTGACAAAGAGTACCCCAATTACTCAAACTTTGGCTAGACATTAAAAAAAATATATATGAAAAAATTGTGCCTACTTGTTGGCCTTTCACCCTCTTCCGTACCGGGGCCTTTTACAAGTTGCATTGCATGTGGTTGTCTGTGAAGTGAAGAAGAGACCTAACGGCCGGTATTTTTGGGGTATTCAATGTACCAAGAACATGCTAAAAAGTTTTATATGCTTTTCTAATCATTCGTCTATATCAAACCTTTTATGATATGGCAAGTCCTTGTTTATGGATCAAAACACACGACACCCAGAACTGTATTAAAAAGAAAATTTCAAATACAAAAGTTATAATCCATATATACAAATATATTCCATCAAGTCTATGGGCACATATAAATGTATTGAGGGAGGACACATAAATAGCAAATTTGGGAACGGAGATATTTAGATGTAATTAATGCATTCGTATGTACGAGCAGTTTTCTTAGATATTTTTAAACAAAACCCCTATATATGTGTATAGCCCGTATAGGGACGTTGAATGGCTGATCACCTTTAACTAGAAAACAATGATAGATGGTATCCGCTATTCTTGCTCTAATTTTGGCGCACCTTATATATGTTAGGCAACACATACAAATACATTATGTGATTCTCTCATATCTCTTTTTAAAAATGGCACGGTATTAATGTGTTTGTGTGTGTGTGAAGGATTATTTTTTGTGTGAAACATATGAAGTATCCAAGATGTGATGCGAAAATTTAGTATGAGTTAGAGGTTGTTTAAGATGCGCTATTATAATTGTTTGGAGACACCCCATTATAATCGTCCAATTTCTTCAAGCATTAAACCTAGACATCTTTTATGTTACTATTTAATTGTCGGTAGTTACAACCATCAACCACCATTAGAAGTTGCTTCGCATTTGCATGGTTGATGGAAAATTTTATATGGAAATGACTAGGGATGATCAAAGAAACCGGTTCCTGGAACAGAACCGGTGGACCCGAACCGGAACCGAACCGGTTCCTACCCGTTTTTTGTAGGAACCGGACCCTATCTGATTCAACCCGATGATCCGTGACCGGTTCTTGCATTTCTGAGTGGGGGCGGGTAGGAACCGGAACCGAACCGGAACCGGTTTCTAACCGGTTCCATCCGGAACCGGTTCTAGCCGTTGGATCGAGTATAGCCGTTGGAAATCGTTTTTGGCCGTTTTTTGACCGTTGGGGTCAAAAATAGCCGTTTTTTGGCTCCCCCAAGCACCCCACTACTAGTATAAATAGGTATTTGGTGTCATGGGTTCATCACAACACTCAAAACGCAAACCCGAACGCAAAAAAATACAAAAAAACGCTATTACAACGTTTTGAGTTCTCTAATCTCTTGTTTTCTCTTCTTCTATATTCATATTTGTTGTTATGGCTGCCTCACAATCATCGGTTGGTCAAGGTTCCAACGCCGAACCAAGTTTCGTTCGTATTGTACCTCATAATCGTAATCAAGAGATTTGGTGCAATTGGGATTTGGTTGAATTGAGTGACCATTCATTGAAGGCTCGGTGCAAGTTTTGTGGGGTTTATTTAAACTCACTTTCGAATTCAAATTTGAAGAAACACATCGAAAAACCATATTGCAAGGCGTTGAAAAAGAACGTCGATTCGCAACAAACGCAAATGGATAGTGAAGGCGGAATATTTACATACCAAATTGATCGAGTTCAAGATCGTACGGCGAAGTTTGTGATTCAAGAAGCTTTGCCATTTAGCCACTTCGACAACCCTCGCTTAACCGCCATGATTCGAGATACGCTTCAACCACAATACACTCACGTAAGTCGTCATACTCTTAAACGTTATTGTTTAAAATTGTGGAAGAATGCCAAAGAGGTACTAATTGCATATTTTGAAAATATAAATACGGGAATAAACTTAACTAGTGATGTTTGGTCGGCTCCACATGGTCTACCCGAATCTTATCTTTGTGTCATCGCTTATTGGGTAGACCCGTCATCGTGGGAAATGATGAAACACACCATTGCTTTCGAACTCTTTGAGTATCCACATACGGGAGATAATTTGTTTGAAATTTTAGATTATGTTATAAAAACTTATAAACTAGAAAATAAAATATTTTCAATGGCATTTGATAACGCGTCGAATAATACATCGGCGGTTGATAAATTAAAATTAAAATATACGCCGATTTGCAATGGTGTATTTTTTCACTCAAGGTGTGTTGCACATATCATTAATTTAATCGTGCAAGACGGACTTGCTTCGGATGAGGTTACATCGGTTATAAACGATTTTAGACTAATGATACATGAAGTTTTTAAGAAAAGTAAAAAAAGACAAATGGAATATAGAAAATTTTGTAAAGATACGGGAAGAAAAGCTTTGGGAGCTAATTGGGATGTACCTCATCGATGGAATTCCACTTGCATAATGTTTCAAAGTGCTTTGGAACAAAGAGAAACTTTACAAATGTTTCATTCTAGTCTTGCCGAGAATGATTTGGCAATCCCTTTTTTAAATGAGAAATGGGAAATTATCAATGACTTATCGACTTTTCTTGAAGTTTTTAAAACATCAACTACGAAACTATCGGGAACGTATTATCCGACAAGTCCCTTGGTTCTTTCGGAGTTATTTTTAATGGTTAACAATCTTAAAGAATTTGAAAATAAAAGTCCAATGTTTTCAAACATCATATTACCAATGAAGTTTAAATTAAAAAAATACTTTCTTGAATTGCCACCGGTTTTTACTTGCGCCGCCGCTTTAAACCCAATGTTAAATGTTACGGGGGTTGAATGTGTGATAGACGAAATTTTTTCAGCCTTAGATATGCATGAAGTTGACCCAAACTTTTCAACAGAGGCAAAAAATTATTTTAACTTGAATTTTAAATTTATGTATGACTTTTATTTAAATAAATATGGGTCAAACATACACATGCCTATGCCGGGGGGGTCTTCATCAAGTTCAAGTGCTACTAGAGTACGAGATCCCATGATTAGCCTTATGAACACCGTTCGCAACGTAACGGCTAAAAAACAAAGGGGTAACACCCCTTCAAGCGAACTAGGAAGGTATAGTGCAAATGATTACTCTACCGGTTTATCCGAAGAGGAATATGGCACTTTTGATGTTTTTGCTTGGTGGAAGGTAAAGGAAACCGAGTTTCCGATTCTTGCCTCCATGGCCCGTGATTTACTAACCGTCCAAGCTTCTACGGTAGCTTCGGAATCCGCTTTTTCTCTTAGTGGCAGGGTAATATCGGTGAGAAGAACAAGACTAAATTCGGAGTCGGTGGAGATGTGCATTTGCTTAAAGGATCACTTGGACTCAATCGATCGTATTCAACACGTAACCACTCTTGAAGATGAAACACCACTTGATGTTCGAGTGCACGACGAACAAGAAGGCATTTCTACAAGTAATTCCGAGGAAGAAGTCGCCGCTCAATAATTACGACGAACAAGAAGGCTTTTCTAGAAATAATATGTCACAACTTTATACTTAAAGTTTAATGTTTTGTTAGTTTGTTTTTGAAGATTTTAAAACATGTAACCTTTTTTTTTTTAACTTCTTAAAGTAAATAAAATGAATTTTATGTTAATTGTTTTTTTTATTTTTCATGTTATACAAATACGAATCGTAGTTTAGAATCCAAACGAAAAACGAAAAACGAAAAAAAAAAAAAAAAATTTTTACACCGTAACCGGTTACGGTTTAGGAACCGGTAAGAACCGGTTCCATAGGTTAGGGGTCCGAGGGTGGGAGAACCGGTTCGGTTCCCTAACCGGTTCGAGCCTGGAACCGGTTTATAAGGGAGTTTTGAATATAGGAACCGGTTAGGAACCGGTTCCAGTTCCTAGTCCCAAACCGTTTTGAACATCTCTAGAAATGACAATCATTGAGAGTAATTTATCAGTACGTAGTAAGTTGTAAGTGCTCATCAGATTTGATACTTCGAGAAATGGAGTTATGATTTGTTTATATGTTGATGACATATGATTAAGCATGAGAACAAGGGTATAATATTTTCACAATCTCATTATCTTGAGAAAGTGTTCTCCACTAGACACTCATGTGGACCCTAATGTGAAGCTTATTCCTATTAGAGGTGATGCAATATATCTCAACTTGAATATTAAAGAGTAATTGGTTGTTTAACGTATGCCATGAGAGTATTATAGTACTTTAGAAGAACCATGGACTGTGATTTAACCTACTTTAAATGCATGATAACGAATATGGAAGTTCATTCAAAGGCAAGTGGATGGGTACTCTTACTTGAAAGTGGTACCCTTTCTTGGGGTTCCACAAAGCAAACATGCATAACTGTTCCATATTTGAATATAAGTTTGTGGCATTAGCAATAACCGGTAAAGAGCTTGAGTTGTTAAGTAAGTTGTTGATAATCTAACCAAAAGGTTACTAAAGACTTATTACAAAAGTCGTTTTTTGGGATGAAGTTAAAGTTCATGGAAATCTCCTACGTTAAGATACCCAATTTCCATTTAACACAACATTAGATACCAAATACAACATGAAAAGCTTACATCTGTAGTATGGAACTCATGTGATATATCATCACAACGTATGTGATCATTCCTGTAGTGAGGAATTATGAAGTTTAACTTAACAGTTCTTTAGAAAATTAGAAAGTATGTGTAAGACTAAAAGGACTATCTAGGTGAGTATGAGTTTAGCCGCTTCAAGTAGCTTAGATTTGGTTTTGTATATACTCATTTTATTAGAAGATAAGGACACAAGCTGGCTTTTAAATAATACTATCAAGTATGAACGCACGAATATTTGAAATTATATGTAAATTATGTTAGATGAAATGAATATAAAAGGGTCCATACTTAAAAGACACCCCTGTATCATATCATTTGGATGTGCAATATATATAGAGGAGAGTTCAATCTTCAAGACATTTTCACTATGCATGGGCTTGTATTTTTGTTATGATAATTTGGAGTAAATGCGTCATCAAGCCACATTAGTTAATTGTGATTTACTTAATTAAGATCAAAGTGAAGTTATTGTGTACATCGATACAAGTTATGTTGTGTGTAGTGCACCCTTGTTTGAGACTATTACACTTTTAGAAACCAATGAACCTAGGGTGCAGGGGGCAGTGCCCCCTTTGGCCTTGGTAGGGGATTTTTGTTGCCCACTCAAAGAGTACCACCCATTGTGGAAGCTAAGGTTGCAAGTACAATCAGTGATAACTATTTATCAGTAATAAATTTCTATCGATCGTAAGTAGTAATTGATGTTAGTCGCAATTTGTGCCATCAATGAGTACGCTCAATGGTGACTAACCATCAATGGTAACGGCGGTAACATGGTCATGGATAGTAACTGTGTTAGTGTGTTACTGTTAATAAAGTTTCTACTCATGGTTTTTCCACTATTTTAACAGTCTCAGTCTCGCAGGTTACAATCACAAAGAAAGATCTTTGATTTGAATATCGAACTTTCAAGAGTATCGTCATATTGACCTTTTAGAGTTTCGTCGTATTATTTAACTAGGGATATTTATTTAATTTATACATGCCCTATGAATTCTTAAAACATATATTTAACTTATTGTCAGCTATATCACCGTGACTAATCTATTCAAATAAACCTATTATTTTTCCAGCATTCTTATATATTTTTTAACAATAATCTAGCTATTATTAAAATATACAAGTAAATGTAATACATAAAATCCTAAATTATCATTTGTGTAAAGTAGGTGGTTTTTGTATGCGCACCCAAAAGCAGTTCAATGTACTAGCTTTTGCCTTGTAACCTTGATATATGCATCCTTCAATTATGAAATGCCTATTTGATGCAGTGGTAAAACAATAACGAAGATCTACCACGTTGGTTCTGTAAATACCTGTGATGAACTTCACTAAAAACTCCCAATTCCCACCCCAAAGGTCAAGTAAAGTGAAGAGAAAAATATTTATTTCTGAAAGTCAAGTCTGTCCATCCATATTACATCAATCATATTAATAGACTTTCTAATATGAAATGGGCCCAAAAAAGGCCATAGGCCGAACACTAACCCAAAAAGAAAAACGTAAAAACTGACGAAAAAACATAAAAAGGCCTATAACTTTATTTAGAAGACGTTTTTAGGTTTCAGACAGGGGCCAAACCACCATAGGCGTTTGCCACAACGTGCTCCTCGCCTGAAGCTTCGATTTGACTGGTAATGGGCTTGAAACGGAGCTTTGTGGGCCAAGTTATGCCCATTTTCGTGAGCCACCTTTGAGAGCACGATCACGAGCCTCCAAATATAACATGACACATTCATCAATACTTGGGCTTCTGTCACTATCATACAACATTATCATTTGTAGTTGCTGTATTTTACAAACTATCACTTTAGGGAGGAGGGGGTGGTTCCACTTTCATCACCCACCACACCCAATGGTGGTGTGTCATGTCACCAAGTCCAAATCTATCACATTTGATGGAATTTGGTAGGGGTGGTGGTATGGTGTGGTGTGGTGTGGTGTGATAAGAATTTTTTTTGTTTTTTTGTTTCTTTTTTTGCAATTTAAAAAATAAAAACAATATTTTACGAGAACATAAAAAATAAAAACAATATTTTACTAGAACATAATACAACTTAAAAAATAGAATTAAAAAATAAAAGTTACAATAAACGTCTACTCCTCGTCTGAATCCGGAAATTCCAAACCTAAAGACCCTATAAGTTCAACTAGATCACATCTCAACCGATGATGAATATTTTCATCCCGCAAATCTAATTGCACATCATCGAAAACGTGAACTTGAGCAGGAGGATCCGGTACCCAATCTTGAGAAATTGCATGTCCATCTTCTTTTATTAACATATTGTGTAATATGATGCATGCATACACGTAGTTAGAGATTGTGAGTTTTTTCATTGCACGAACCAGTCGACTAAGTATGCACCATCTACCCTTTAAAACACCGAAAGCTCTCTCGAAATCTTTTCTTGCCGATTCTTGCAACTTCTTGAACGCTTTTTCATTTTGCTCGACGAGAAACGAAAAGGCTTTCACAAAAACAGACCATTGCGGGTAGACATCGACAAGATAGTAGCCACATCTGCAATATCTCCCGTTGACAAAATACGGACAGAAAGGTGCGGTACCATTTGTTACGCTCTGAAGCAACGGTGATGTGTACCGAACGGTGATGTCGTTGTTTGAGCCGGGAACACCAAAATAAGAATGCCAAAACCATAAATCATTTGACGTAACCGCTTCAAGTGAGATGGTCGGTTGTTTGATATCACCTCTAACATACGCCCCTCGCAACTCCCATGGACAATTTCTCAATTCGATATGTGTACAATCGATGCTACCGAGCATCCCTGGAAAATGCCATCTAGCCTCGTGCGCGGCGTAAAGACGTGTAATGTCGTGTCTTGTTGGTTTTCGTAGAAACTCTTTGCCATACAATATAATAATCACGTTACAAAAGAATTGTAGACATTCACGTGAAGTTCTCTCAGACATTTGTAAGTATTCATCGAATTGGTCGGTTTTGGTTTTATATTGGTTTTTTTATTTAAATCCCCCCCAACGGCTCCCTCCCCTTCCAACGTTCATATTTTCTTGAAAACTCCCCCCTCACAGCGTGATAGCCGTCACGCACACCCCCCATCACACGTGATGGGGGACCGACGGTGGTGTGCGTGAGGCCATCACGCATGATGGCTCCTCACCACGCACCAGCCCGGGTGCCCTTATATGATTATAAATATCTCTAAAATATTATAAAAACACAAACTGAATCTTACGAGAGGGATTGGTTTATAAAATTCCACGTGTATGATATTGGATTATACTCATCCGGTTATGTAATAATCATGTATTCAATCTATCAGTATTTATTTTCTCTTTATATTTGTAGTCTTGTGTGTTGAAGTAATTAAATAATTACATTATAAGGAATTGAGCACTTGACCTCCTAACTATACACCCAAATCGCCTTACCACCCAACAAAGTAGGAATGGCAAATGATTGTCTGCAACTACTTATATTTTGATTTTTTATACTTCGAATTATATATAATGTTAAAATGCTAATAAATGTACCGTACAGTCCAAATAGGTAAGTTTAATAAACTAACAAGTACAGGACATGTGTTAGGATGAAGGTGTGACATGGTTATAAATTTATAATATCAAGTATGAGAATAGGATTGTCGGTACCCGTTCTATTCCTAGACTTTGGATCGATCAACTAAAGATTAATGAAGGTGTGGCATGGTTATTGTTCGCAAAATTCCCCAACCATCCGCTAATAACTGTGGGCTGGGCCCGGGGCGTAACCCAAAATTAATTATGGGTAAAGTTTATTGTGGGCTGCGTTAAATTAGGCCTGCAAAATATCGGTCGAGCCCAAGCTAAAGTTAATTTTGGCTCAAAACAGTTAATTCACAAAAGAATTTTCTTGTACTTCTAGTTAATTGTGGGCTGGGGCGTAACCCAAATTTATTATAATCCATATTGTATATAATACATGAGAAATTGACAAATTAAGACACTTATTTTTTAAGTAATTTACAATTTGTAAAGCATAGTATTCATCTTCTATAGCATGTAAGATATAGACAAACTTGCCAATTAGAAAATATTCATAGAAATGATTGCAATATTGTCCTCTCAACTTTACACAATTTTTGTAAATTTAAAAAATTGTTACAAGCTTGAACATTCATCTTTACCCATGTATTCCTTTTGATTTTAATTGTAACTAACTTCTCACCAACAATTTTCTAGCAGCCGTAACTTTTTCATACGTGAATATATTTTTTTAAAAATTGCGTCATAAAAATGAGCATTTTATTGTCTTTAATTTGGGTAGGGTATTGCTACAGTTTTTTTCAATTAAAAAATTAACATGTTACATATGGACACTCACAATTCGGTTAATTTTAACGGTTTCTAAGTTAAATCATGAGCCAAACCGTTGGTTTGATTTTTTGTCATTGAAAACCAAAACTGAACTGTCGATAATTTAAACTGAATGGTTACTAATGGTTTGGTTTCACGCACTGAACTTCAATAATAAGTTTACAGTCTGGTCCGGTTTTATATGACCTATTTTTGATATAAACTGTAAACCGAACTGTTTGCTATGGTTTGAACATTCAAAAAAAGCTAATCAAAAGTGATGATTGGTTTAAACGTTTTCAAGGTTTCAAACGAACATTGGACATCCATAACTGTTACATGATTACTAGGATTTTTATTTCCCGCAACATTGCACAGACACCCGTCTATTATATATATAGATAAAAATCAAGAGTTTGTGCCAACAAAAACTAGCTATTTTAGTTTTTAATATTTAAGTTTCATTATTGTAAGAATTATGTTAGCTATGGTAAGTTGGTAAAAGTTGGTTCAACTAATTCACTTTAGTTTTTATGCTGCCTGAGTTCGAATCTTTTGCTCTTATTTTTTTTGAAAGGTGAATTTCTTAATCACTTGTTGGAAGTGGGTTTTGAACCCACAACCTCTCCAAATCTTAGTGTATTAAAAGCTTTGCCTCTACCATTGGACTAATCCCTTGTTCGAATCTTTTGCTCTTATTGATAAGAGCATCATTTTGTTAGTCTATTTATTGTTTTGCCTTTTGTGGGCTCTCACATTTTTTAAAGATATTGAATTTAGGTTTTTTTTTTATTAAAGATATTGAATTTAGGTTCTTCTTTTAAAGGGTTGTTTTTTTATAGTTCTTTTAAGTATAATAATTTGACGAAATTAGGTTTTAGATTTAGTTTTGGTATCGTAACGAATCTAAGTGATGTCAACTTAATACTTATCGACTTATCGCCACAACGACCGAGTTTTTGTTTCTTTAGTTCTGTACCGTAACAAACTAGCCAATAACGAAATTATCTTTTATGTTTAGTTTTGGTACGATAACGAACCTAACTGATACCGACTAATGTTTGTCGATTCGCCTCTACAACAACCGTGTTTTGTTTTGTTTTTATAAATATATTAATTTTTCAAAATTATTTTTTGGTTTAGTCCAGTTTCGTGACGAACCTATCGATACCGACCGAATTCCTGCAACAACGTCCGTATTTTTCCAACCGAATAAACATGGTTTTATATATATTATGCTTCGTATCATAAGCTATGCCTTTACTAATTTGATTTCTAATATAGCATTGGACCGTTGGTACATGTACAAACCTAACTGATACCGACCGTATGCCGCTTTGATCATACGTTGTACGTGTACTGACACTATTTCGGGTGTTCTCACATATATATTTGATTTAGTGTAGGTGTCGTGACAAACTTAATCGATACTGACTGAATTTGAGTCAAGCCGCCAGAACATGGTGAGTTCTAAACCTAGTTATCTATAATAATTAAGGGTGTGCATGAGTCGGTTTGGGGCGATTTTTGGAACCCATAACCATAACCGATATAGCGGTTAATAGATAACCATAACCATAACCGATCCGTCATGGCGGTTTCGGTTAATCGGTTTTAACGGTTATAATGAGTCGGTTATGGGTTGGTTAATCGTTATTAAAATAAACAAACCTTCCGTATGATTGTGAACACTGAATAGCTGCTAATTGTAATGTGGAATTCAAATATTTATTCTTTTTTTACTGCAATTTGTGGAATATACATATCTAATTGACATATTAAATAATTGAAATGAAAATTTAGATCGACAATTATGGAACATTAGAATGAATATGGTAACCAATAATGTAACTAATATTATTACTATTGACCTAAATCCTAGTAGGTGTGGATAACTTTTTTCTGTAACAAACTAGCGACAATAAGTGTAAAAGTTATATAAATGGGGCGCTTCGGTTATGGCGGATTTGAAATTAACATTATCCAAAACCGATCCACATTTGGTGGTTTTCAAAAATTCATTAAACCGACCAATCGGTTATATCGGTTATCGATTAAAATTGGTTCGGTTATGTCAGGCACTTGGTGGCACCATACTAATACACAATATTTTGCCTTTTTGGTTTACCTTTGATACTGTAATGAAAACCGGCCTAATGTCAGTTTGGTTTCTATATTGTAGTTCCCGTATAATAAAAAACATGACCGAAACCGACCGGATTCACGTAGGCTTTTGTTTTAAATCTTGTACCATAATGAACGTAACCAAAACCGACTACTTGCCAATTTTGTTTTTGTTTTAGTTCCAGTATCGTAACGAACGTGACAGAAACCGATCGAATTTGCGTAGAATCGCTGCCTCAACGTCCAGGATCGACAACGCTCAAGTCTCCTCGACACGGAAGTCTTACCGACCTACACTACCCCATTGGTCCAACTCAATTTTTATATATTTTTTTGTTTTATTTTCGGTTTTTATTTATGGTATCATAACGTACGTAACCGAAACTGACCTAATTCACGTCGACCGCCACACCTAGACTTAGGGCCTAGAAGTGTGACCACAAGTTGGTACCTGTTTTGTAAATATATCAGAGTTTATGGGTTAAATTTAGCGGAAAACTTTAGGTTGATATAGTATTAATTTACATTGAAAATTAACTTGGGAATTAAATACCCAAGTATTTGTTTACCAAAATACGTGTTTCATATTACAAGGATTTAATATCAAAAGTTGAGCCATCTTGTTACGCGCTTATTGATGTGTTGTAAAACACACTTGTTTTCCGTACCTTTTTATCATGTTTTAAGGTCTTAATCGTATAATAAATAATAATTATGGCTTGTTTTTATATGATCTTACAAAGTTTATTATTTGGTGTAGGTGACGAGTTTTAAAAGAGAAAAGGTTCGGTTTTTGAAGATATAGGGACCTTTATGATCAAGATTGAATACTATAACTCAAGGCCCGACCCAAGCCCACAAGTTACAAGCCTTACATGCATATTATATCAAGTTAATTAAAAAAAGAAAAAACCCTAGCACCTCAAGAGAGCCGATCGGAAGATAACACAAAAAAAAAGAGAGTTGGTAGTTTTGTGTGGACATCTAGGTTAATATTGGTTGTGTCCTTAAAAGAGACAACCTTTAATATTGTTTCTTGGTAAAAAACCTCACGTGGGCAGCAAGGAGAAATCAAGAAAACAATTATAGTCTTAATTCCTCACACAATTTCCGATCGGGAATTTTGGGCAGCAAAGGAGAAGGGAAAACAATTTTTTGTGAGTTCTTTTGAAGCTAAGGAGAAAGAAGGCAGTCAAGGGCGTTTCGGTACAGCAGCTTGGGGTCGTTTCTCATCCATAAACTCAGCCATAATATTAAATATTACTCTCATAAACTTTATGTTTTTGTTCAAGAACCTTAACTAGTTGATTTGATCTTTTACTTTGAATTGTTTTGCAAGTAACTTGAAGATTGACTTGTGCTTGATTGAGATTGATTCTTGAATGATTTTAGTTATGTTTATTTTGAGTTTTATGATGTTTAAATCAAGTGTTTGCTGCTGTCCAAAATTATTGTGTAGCTAATCTTATTAGTTCTACCTAGGTTAGATGTTTATTGTTAGGTTTTAACAAGTAATATGGATTGTTGATCATTATGGCTTGAACTGTTAATGAAAAGTTTGGTTTAACATTGAATTAGGTTGTGTTTAGTGGCTGTGTTCTTATTAATTATACTCATATACCTCTTGCTTTGATTGATTGAATCGGTTTTGATTGATTGTTGCTTGTTTAGACTCTTTACTTGGTGTTTAGGGTTTGTTTGCGGGGTGTACAACCGTAGGGTTTAAGTGAGTGTATTAATTGAATATAATCAGCGGGTGAACACCTTTTTAGAGACCGAGAGGTGATAGGAGGTAAGGTCGTCTTATAGCTTTTACTTGTTAGGATTAAGATCGCGAGAGCGGGTTTGGTTCTTGTCGGGTTTGGGTTTTTGTGAGCGATTAGTTGATCTAGTTTAAGTTAAACTAAATTGTTCCTCTATCCTTGGTTGCGTAGCATTCGTCTCCATTAGGGTAGTGTGTCGGTGAGACCGAGAGGAGAGTCGACATTAGAGCACTTTAACAGTTCGTTTCCCGGTTTGTTCTTAAAATCAACTGAGTGTAAGTTAGAGTTTGTTGGTGAGACCGAGAGGTGATCTAGCTTTCTTGAGTGAACCTTAGTTGTGTCATCCTCAGAAACCGGTGTCGTGAGTATCCTCAATCCATTATCTTATTATACCTTCAACATGATTCTTACCTAGGTAGACGTTTTTCTCCGATTGCAGTTAAGCTTCCAAGTTTCGTCAAGAGTTTCATTTAGTTAAGTTAAGTTTGGTTAATTAATTTAGTTAAAGTAAGTTAGGTTAAGTAGTTAAATATCTTAAAAATCATTTAAATATTATTAGGTGAGTCTTGGTAAGGGTTTAGTGATCATCAACGTTTTCACGTGTCCTTGTGTTTGATACTTGGACATCATTAGTGCTATACAATTAGTGATCGGTACACTTGCCGGTTTTGTGTGGTTTCTTTAGGAGCCTTGTTTATTAAATATAAAGATTAGTTGTGAGAGCATCATTATACACATATCACTTATAACTCCATGACGACTCCAATCCTAGCTACTTCATATAAATACCTAATTACCTGCATTGGGTTGGAAATATACGTCAGCTATGTGCTGGTGAACACGTATGACTCAATAAATATTTAAATAACAGTTACAATACAAATATAGTTTTATGTACACTCAGCAGGAAGTATTTCATTCTTGGGATTTATACCACTACCCTACACACACAAAAGTGTTCCCGGAGCCACGCAGCCCTTAATGGAGAACTAGTTATGACTGTTAGCACGCGGCCACATAGCCTTTGATTGTTTAGGATGAACAGTTATGTATGGATCCAGACACATGTGTAATCGATCTGAGTTGCTTTTATTTTCTAATTTGTATTATAACATTTTAGAGATCACGTAATCTGATGTAAACGTTGACTGACTCTTTAAGACAAACACCCGTTCATCTTATCGAGTATAAATATGTTTTATCTGATTTGTAATGTTAACCTATTCACCTGTACTGCCGGTGTGCATTTGAAACCTTGATTGATTGAGAATGATATTAACCTATACATAAATAGGTTCGTATAAATATTTGAATGGTGTTTCTTGATTAAGCTATTGCTCTTAAGCTTAACCTTGAAATAGTTTACAACTTTGTTTGTGAATGAAAACACTTTGTTTTATGTGATGTTTGATATAGCATGCTTTGGCTTAATAGGTTCTAACACGTTGGCGAGTTTCTCCAGGTAAGTAAACGGATCCCTCGGTTGATTGGGATTTGTACAAATTACTTTTCCTTAGGCAAAAAACTCACTACTAGTGATATCCCCTTACAGTTTACTACATGCCCGTCAAAATATATCTTTTGTTAACATTACTTCATTAAGAAGTAACGTTTATGAAAACTCGTTTGTGAATAAAATATGTTCAAGGTTAAAGGCCATAGCCTCGATTGATGTCTAAGCTATAATTTAAACATAACTCTTACCTTAACAAGGATGCTCAGAATGATAATAAAAAAAGAGTAAACTTGACGGGTAAGGTCTTGATCTAATCTCACTTATATGACTGCTAACTTGATTATAACTTCGTTACTTGCACAAACTTTAAGAAAATGAAACGTCGGCTCGTCACGGAAATTGGGCACATTTCCCTAAGTTAACTATGTGAAAGTGGAGGTGTTTTGGGATGTGAATACCTCAATGCTCGTCACCCCCCCCCCTTTATAGGCGGATTCCGTAACCCATCGCGAAACGCGATGGTGTAAACTACTGGCAGAATTGGAGCTCCCCATTGGACGAACTCGGTCGTATGAATCCTTTTTCCAAAAGCTCATCTAATTGTTTCTTCAACTCTTTAATTTCAGTGGGTGCTAATCTATATGGAGAATTTGCTATTGGCGAAGTTCCTGCTATAAGTTCGATTCTAAACTCTACTTCTCTATCTGGTGGGGCTCCTGGTAACTAATCGGGAAACACATCTTTGAATTCAGAAACAACTGGCATTTCCTCTATCTTCTTAGATTCGGGTTCTTTGGTTGCACAGGCCATGAATGTAAGGCATCCTTTACCTAAGCAGCGATTTACTTTTATCTTAGAAACTATTCCTACCTTTCGCGCTTCTTTATCATCGGTTATTCGAATGGTTTTGTTGTTAGACGTTCGGATGCCAATGGCTTTATCATTGCATAGGATACGAGCTTGATTAGATGATAACCAATCCATACCTAAAACTACATCAAAACCAGCTACTTTCATGGGTAACAATCGTAAAGGTATGATGTGATCGGCTAAAGAAATTGTGGCATTATCTAAAGCCTCAGTTATTCTACTCAAATTTCCATCAGCAGTTTCAATTTCATAATGCTTATCTAATTTAACTAGAGGTTCATTTAATATACTACAGAACTTACAATCTATAAAACTCTGGTTCGCACCTGAGTCAAATAAAACTCTAGCATAAAAATATTGATAGGAAACGTATCGGTGATCACGTCCGGTATATTTGTGGCCTTCTGAGTATCTAGCATGAAGACACGCGCGCTCCCTTTCTTGACATCGGTCTTTGAACCGCTACCACTTGCACCAGCCGTTGCTGTTGTCGGCTTCCTCTTCGGACATTCCGTACTAAAATGCCTCTTTTCCCCACAATCAAAACATACTGCTGCTTTCCTCTTACAATCTGCTTCAACATGTCCCGTCTTCTTGCAAAAATTGCATGTAATGGTGTTAAGTGGTCGAAGACATTTGTCGAAGTGTCTCATACCGCAAGACTTGCAAATCGGACGGTTATACATAAACGTCCCCTCTCTTTTCTTTTCAACCTTCTTCGCTTTTCCTCCAACAGTCTGCCTACCATCATATTTCCTCTTCTCATCCCTATTTCGGATCATCTTGTCCATTAAATACCCAGCCAACTCCATGGCTGATTCAGTTCACGATGGCATGTGTGAATGAACCAAATCTCGTATTTCAATAGGTAGTCTATATAAGTAACTAGTTACCTTATTGAATTCAGGAGTGACTAAGTGTGGAACAATCCCACAATATTCCAAAAACTTCGTGTTGTATTCTTTAAGGTTTGTTCCAATGACTTTGTGGTTCCATAGTTTGGTTTGAATCCGATCAATTTCATTATTGGACAAAATTTCTTTAAAATTATTTATTTGAAGGTTTCCCATTCCAAATTATACAAATTCTCTCTACCCTTGACCTCAATAAAGGTATTCCACCATTCTATCGCCTCACCTTTGAACATTTGTGAGGTATATTGCACTTTTTCCTTTCCGCACACTTACTAATCAACACAATGGATTCCATCTCCTCCAACCACCGGAGAGTAATGATCGCTCCCTTGTCTCCATGAAACTCCTTTGGACTATAAACTTTAAAAACTTTGAAATCACAACCTTCTTGTATTTTAAGTTTCTTAGTTTTCTCACGAAGGTCGTTCTCGGTGGTCGAACTTTGATCACTTACTTCTTTCTTATTCTCATGTTCTTTTTCCTTCTTTTTCGTTTCTTTCTTAGTTTCTTTCTTTGAGTTTACAGTTTCGCTCCTACTTTGACTATTTCTGTTGCTAGAATGAGAAGCAGTTCGACTAGGATCATTTTTCATGGGTTCATAAAGTAGGTGTACAACTTCTTTTATTAAATCACGAATACCGAACACATAGTCTTTCGATATCACTTGTATATTTTCTTCTACTGTCTTTTCTTTATTGTATACTTGGACTTCCAGATTACTGTGAGCTTTTCCTTGTTCAGACATGCTATTACATGAATAAGACAAGGTTTTAGAAGAAAAGACACACCTTCTTATATTACATTCTTTTTGTTACATGAAAGAAAATATAACAATCAACAACGATTCATAACAACTACATTATTCTTAATCTCTAATCCACTTCTTAAAAATATTTTTCATCTTATCACATTTCTTGACGATCTTCTTTCCTACTTTCTTTTTATCCACTTTCTCGTTCTGCAGCTCGTCCATCACCACATTAGCTGGGTTAGGATATCCCGTAGGTGCAGACGCGGCTGGGAAGAGATATGCATTTTCCTGTGGGTATAAATGCGGATTTGCAACATATGCATGCATTTCCTCATTGGGGAGATTATTAGTATAGAATCCCTTAATAAGGTTAGCTTCCTCACGGATCTCATTAGCTTGCTGAGAGATTGAGGGTCTTGGTCCAACATATGAGGAAAATAAGGATTTTCGTTTTCCTCATCCTCTTTCTCGGGATCCTCTTCCGATTCATAGGGATTATTAACTGGTGGTTGAAATGATATCTTTTCATAGGGCATGCTAACCCTTATCTTAGGTTTTTGACTTGGTCCTTCCATAGGTTGTGAAGTCTGGTATTGATAGTTCGGCGGGTGACGATACAAAATGCCACTTGCTTTGGTCGGAATGGCACTCCATCCAGTTCGATGAGTCTGAACTAGTTTCCTACTTAATTTTACTTTGGACTTCTTGCTCCCCAGAAGGATGGTAAGACGGAATTTCATATGGATAATATTAAGGAATGTTGTCGGCAGTATCGTCAGAGATTTCGATTGGACATTGCTGACTTCCCAGGAGGTACACGGGTTGAATCCTATACGGTTGTACTGGAACTATCGGTTGGTTTTGATTGAAGAAGTTGGTGTAATAACTATTTCTGCTCGCCATATCTCATGGTCTGCGAATGAGTGTTGGTTTGGTTCAAATGGCTACTCGGTCTCTATGACCAAGATAGGTAATATAAGACATCTGCACTTAATTTTAGGGATAGGAAGTTTACTAATCCTATCTTATCCCTACGAAATAATAATAATAATAATAATAATAATAATAATAATAAATTTAAGGTTAAAGCTTAGGTACTAATGTTTAATACCTAATTCGCTGAAACCGATGGCTCTGATATAAACCTGTCACACCCCGACTTAGGGTCTAGAAGTGTGACCATAAGTTGGTACCTGATTTGTAAATATACCAGAGTTTATGATTTAATTTTAGCGGAAGACTTTAGGTTGATACAATATTAATTTACATTGAAAATTTACTTGGGAATTAAATACCCAAGTATTCGTTTACAAAAATACGTGTTTCATATTACAAGTATTTAATATCAAAAGTTAAGCCATCTTGTTACGCACTTCTAACTCCATGACGACTCCAATCCTTGCTACTTCATATAAATACTTAATTACATGCATTGAATTGGAAAATACATCAGCTATGTGCTGGTGAACACGTATGACTCTATAAATATTTAAATAACAATTACAACACAAATATAGTTTTCTGTACACTCAGCAAGAAGTATTTCATTCTTGGGATTTATACCACTACCCTACACACACAAAAGTGTTCCCGGAGCCACGTAGCCCTTAATGGAGAACTAGTTATGACTGTTAGCCCGCGGCCACGTAGCCTTTGACTGTTTAGGCTGAACAGGTATGTATGGATCCAGACACATGTGTAATCAGTCTGAGTTGCTTTTATTTTCTACTTTGTATTATAAAGTTTTAGAGATCACGTAATCTCATGTAAACGTCGATTGAATTTTTAAGACAAACACCCGTTCATCTTATCGAGTATAAATATGTTTTAATTGATTTGTAAGGTTAACATATTCACCAATACCGTCGGTGTGCGTTTGAAACCTTGATTGATTGAGAATGATATTAACCTATACATAAATAGGTTCGTATAAATATTTGAATGGTGTTTCTTGATTAAGCTATTGCTCTTATGCTTAACCTTGAAATAGTTTACAACTTTGTTTGTGAATGAAAACACTTTGTTTGATGTGATGTTTGATAAAGAATGCATTGGCTTAATAGATTCTAACACGTTGGTGAGTTTCTCCAAGGAACTAAACGGGTCCCTCGGTTGATTGGGATTTGTACGAATTACTTTTCCTTATGTAAGAAACTCACAACTAGTGATATCCCTCTTACAGTTTACTACATGCCCGTCAAAAGATGTCTTTTGTTAGCATTACCTCATTAAGAAGTAACGTTTATGAAAACTCTTTTGTGAATAAAGTATGTTCAAGGTTAAAGGCCATAGCCTCGATTGATGTCTAAGCTATAATTTAAACGCAACTCCAACCTTAACACGGATACTCTGAATGATAATGAGAAAAGACTAAACTTGATGGGTAGGGTCTTGATATAATCTCTCTTATATGATTGCTACCTTGATTATAACTTCGTTACTTGCACAAACTTTAAGAAAACGGAATGTCGGCTCGTCACGGCAATCAGGCACTTTTTCCTAAGTTAACTGTGTGAAAGTGGAGGTGTTTTGGGATTTGAATACCACAATGCCCATCACCCCTCTTTATAGGCGGATTCCGTAACCCATCGCGATACGTGATGAGCAAAACGGTCTATTAAAAACCTAACCTAAACTAGACACTCTAGTTTTAAATTTATTAATCTAAACTATCCTAATGCTAGACCACTAGACAGGCAAGTGTACCTATCAACTGTAGTAAAGTTGACACCTAAACTAGACTCTCACTATTAACTTAAGTAAATTGATTTTTATGTTTTAAGGTTTTTAATTATTAAATATAGACTAAATAATATTTAAACTAAAAATGACACAAGAACTAGAAACGAATATATAGGGGCGGAACTCAAATATGGGAAACAACTACCTAGGTAAGGAATCCTACTAGTCAACTCATAAACTCTCGGAATTGGATTTATGATCAATAACCACATTCTAAAAATATAAAACTTAAGGAATAACTAAAGTATGCTAGATCACCTCCCGGTCTCACTAACAACACCTAAGAATCCTAATATATTTGACCTTCTTGCTTGCTTGAACATAATATTTGGATTCTTCCCGTGCACAGTAGCCGACCACCCACTAGGTTGAAAACCCCTTCTGCCGTTAACTTCCTCCTAATAGCCATCTCCACTGGTATATTTGAACTTTATGTCTAGGGTGGGGTTCCCCCTCTCAATCAACCGGCTCCACTCAATTTAATGGTCTTCCAAAGCCCACCATAATTGTGTTTACTTTTTGTTATATGTTGTTGGCCTAACCCAATTCTCCAAACGAGTTGCCTCACCAACTAATGGCCTGCTAGTGTTTTTGTCACACCCTGCCAAGGCAGAAACACGGACGCGCGACCTTCATGGATAATCACATCTATTGATTAACGTGGTGATCCTACATGTGATCCTATGCTTGTATATGCCCAAAAATATCTTCCTGAATTTAATAACCTAAAAAACATACTTAAAAGTCAACATATTGTTGGTGAGTTCACAGGTTTTAAATGCAAGATTAAACCTGTTGTTTTGAGAATATTGAGTTCAAATATTTAAAATGTATAAAACAAGTAATGATTTTTCAAATATAAGCTTTCATGATTAAAACATTTATCAAAAGCTTATGTTTTCATGACAAAAACGAGCTTTAAAACTTGTTCATGTTTACGTAAATATAACGTGGGTTAAAAGTTATTTATGTCTTCGTGATTAAAATGCACCTTAAAACTTATAAATGAAGTTGAAAACTTTGTTTGTTATGAGTGCATTTTCCCTATGAAAACGTTGTTCAAAAAGTTCACGTTTACGAACTTAAAAGCCCTTTTAGAGATATAAGTGAATGTATGCAATGCAATACAATACAATATATATATATACGATAACCTAAACAAGATTGATAATCCTTCGTAGACTAGCTAAGAATACGAATTAATATATGACAATGAGTCTATAATAAAACCAAAATCCATATGTATGCCCGGTAACGGTGCCATCACGGTGTGAATTATAGAATATATGTTCCCATTGACACGTCGGTTAGAGCGACTAACCATGAGCGGGGGATCAATCCCGATAGTACTACCCACATATTCCTGGGCTAAACCCATAGTTAATGATTATAGAATGTATTGATCTGAAGATCTTAAGGGCCTTGTGTAACTCATGCTCATATAAAGATTCTATGCCTTGCTTACTAACTATCGTATAAAATAATTTCATTTAAAGTTATCAAATATGTTTATGCAAAGTTACTAAATAAGTTTATGAAACGTAATCATATAAGTTTATGAAAAGTTACTAAATAAGTTTATGAAACGTAACCAAACAAGTTTATGAAAAGTTACTAAATAAGTTTATGCAAACTTACTAAGTCCATGCAAAGTTACCAAATAAGTTTAGTATGTTTCTCCCCCTAGTTTGTAAAACAGTAAAAGAGAAAAGGGGCCGTGAAACTCACCTTAGCGTCAGTGAGTAACGTGCAAGAATTCTTTTTTGTATTCGGCTTACATGTGTCTACAAATGAAATACTTTTATGGTGGAGCTAAATAGAAAAGATCTTGAGCACTAGCATTTGAATCCAACTCCTAGAACTTGAATCTCCTTCTTAAACGTGCTTAGACCTTCCCAAAACTAGTGTGCGTGACTTTGAGGGAATCTTGTGGAGATGGCGACGGGCCCTGGGGTGGTTTACGGTGAAAATTACGGTGGCGTATGGTGGTTTACGATTGAAACGTGAATGATGAAGGTGGTCGTGGCTTAACGATGGTGGTTAAGGGTTGTGGTGGCCATCGGTTAGGAACCAGAAGAGAGAATGGTGTGCATGCCAAAGTGTTTGTTTAAAATTTGAAAATAAGATTGATTTGATAAGGTGGTGGTGAGCCGTAAGGTGAAAATGTTAGAGAGGGATGCGAGATTTGTCTTTGTCAATGCTAGGAAGTGTTGTGGTGTGGTGTTTTTAGTTCTTAAGGATCTATATATAACTACTAGTATGTGTATTACAACCACCCATGCTAGTTACATATGTGTGTGGGTACAAACCCACCCATGTGGATGGAAGGCACAAAAGAAAGGTGGTCTAAAAGTTCTTTACTATTCTTGACTTTTCAACCTACCTATTTGGTATAAGTATTTTAATATGGTAGTCACTTTGTGCAAGGGTGGTAATAGTGTTTCAACCCTTTAAGTTTCTTACACCTTTGGTGTATGCTTATTTTATTATATCAAGGTACATGCATGCATGTCTCGTTTGTGTTCAGAGAAAAGGAAAGGGTCACAAGTTGGGAGGGTTGGGTAAGAATGGTATGGCTTGTATATAATTTCTCATTGTTGACTTTTCTCAATCCCAATTTAGAATAATACTCTTTTATAATATCTTTCGTCCTAGGATAAAGATAGTTCCCTCTTTTCTCACACTAATCACTAAGTCGTGAAAGTCTTGGATCTGGTTAATGCATGTGCTCATGCACTTTGGTTAGCATGCATGCAACACCTAGGAACCAGTTTCTTTTACTTTATGGTAGACTAGAACTATTTTCAATGTGGTCTTGATATTTATTTAAGATATATACTCAACTAGTTTAGATTTAGCATGATTAAGACTTAACATTGTGTTCGCCAATCATCATGTCGGGTATTTGTGCGTGTGATGCGGTAATTCCCATATTACCTAACGTGCATGATATACGTGATTGAAATTTCATAGACTTTTGAAGATTTAACCAATATGCATGTAATCTAGGGTATTTATGTAATGTAATTACTTCTAATTTTTGTTTAAGAATTGTACGGATATTGTGAGTTGTCACATTCTCCCCTTGTTAAGAGAATTTCGTCCCGAAATTCAGTTGCTGTCGTGGTCTGAACTAAGTCATTTGGGTGACTTTATGACTGTCATAACATGAAATGCAGCGACGCGTATGTGTATGAAGAAGGAATCATAGTAGTCGTTTGTCGAACACGACGTTTCATTTTAATTTATTTATTTGTTGAATGTTGAAGAATACATTTCAAGGAAATGTGTTACTAGGTTATGGGACTATCTGAAATTTCGAAGGTGCACCAAATAAAGATGCTGGTACTTCTTTTTGTTTTATAATCAAAATTGGATGGAGAAGCTGTGTCATGAATCCGTTGTCATAGGGTCATCCGGCGCTTGATGTTGGGTTATGACAGGAATCTATATATCGAATGTAGACTGATCGAACTATGAGGCATTAAATATAAGGAACCAGATGAATCGAGGAATTACACGCAAACGATATGAGACTAAGGGGATTATAATGGTTAAACATGGAAGTATAGATTTGTGCGGAAGCAAGGTGACGATAAAATGTTGGATTAACATGTCTAAAATGATTCGAGTATTACTTAATAAGTTTTGAGATAAATATTTGGTCCACAACTATAAGAAATCCATACGTAAACTTCTCCTTTTTCTAAAATATATAATGTCGATAGAGTTTAAAGGGTTAGTTATTATGAAAATCTAGTTGATTAGTACTATAAAGTTTCGTTAGTCTTATAAGTGTTATCAAAATATTCTTAAAGAACCAATATGACGTTTTGAAAATTTGTCTTTGAAATATAACATGTTTATGTATAGCTGGTAGTTTCGAACAAATAAGTGTTTAGATTTTTAATTTGCGGAAAGTGGGTAGTATGTGGATCTTTAAAAAAATTCGAACTAGGGAGTTTATGCAAATAAGAATGTGAGTGCTAGAATATAAGTATTTAGTATAAAAATAATTTTTTTTTCTAAAAAAAATATCCAAAAAAATATGGGACACTTAAAAGAATTTTAGTTTTAAGCCTCATATAAAGCTAGTCGATAGCTAAGAAAATTTAGACTTGACAGTCATATAAGGATTAAGTGTTTAAGACTGAGGCTAGATTTGATGATGGAGTCATACTAAAGAATGTAAAGGGGATGCATGAGTAAATTGAATTTTGTGACAATCGTCAATTCCAGGTTAACTCCGTTAACTCAACTCCGTCAATTCAAACTTTAAGATCGTTGAATCTATAACGCACACTTCATTACATTTAAACTAGGGTTTAAATGACGCTTAACACTCACTACATGGGTAGTCTTTCGGGATTTGCACCGAAACGCAAACGAGTTGACGCAAACGATTGATAAATAAACGACAAACGTAAAAACAATAATTATATGATTATTATGTGTTAGGATTATGTGCTATGTGATAATACTATGGTCATGTTAACTTATTGTCCAAGTATGATGGAATGTTCTAGAAAAACAACACTTGGAAAGAAGAGGGACTAGAATGTAACTTGATTATTTATAAATATAACTTAAACACTAAACCCTAACTATTTTCCCTAACCCTACAACTTCCGATCGGAAGTCTCTTGTTTCCCTCTCCACGGCTGCCGTCCACAAAGATCACACACACACACATCAATCAAGAGATTAATCCAAGAACTAGGTGCTAGGAAGGTATACTTGATCACCCCTTACCTCCTTGTTGTGTAATTTTGATGTTTAATGGGTTGTATGTAAACCCTAAGTAGGCCGATTATATGTATGTATGTGATCAATATGATTCTTGTTAGTTGCATAATAGATTGATAACTAGATTGATGTTGTTGCATGATTCATTGTTGTCTTTGATTTGGATTAGATCACAAACCCTAATCTTGTATGTATGGTGTGATTGATATGCATGGATAGTAGTTATAGTGTCTAGAGGGTTATATGGATGCATGATAGTTCATAGGTTGTGATTATGTTGAGTTTTGATGTGAACAGATTCTGGACAGAATGTATATACGATGTTTAACTGACTGTAACGAAGTGTAAACGTGAAAATTGATTGAGATTGTGGGTACTGCAGTAAACTAGGTTGAGTCTAGTTTCTATGAAGTATAAATTCGTAATTTTTGGATAAGTGGAAGTATACTTTTATGATTTTACAAAAACGTGATGCAAAGCTTAGCTGTTAGACCTGCTGTTAGGTTATGTTGTAAATGTTATATCTCATGAACCACGAGACCAATTGGGTTCCACTTCTGGAAGTTGACTCACTGAGTTAGGAACCAAACCCAAGTGGTCTTGCATTTATTGGATTTTTCGTTTAACGGGAATTTCAAATAACATTCTGTTGCGCATGAATCTGACTGATATGAGTTTACTGTAGTGTTTTGATCATTATGAGCAATCTATATGGAATAAAAATAAGATAAAACATGTTCTGGAAACCTAAGATATGTATGCTTCTGTGGTAATTTTTGGTGAATTAATTGAGACGTTATAATCGGTGAACTAGTGCAATCTTTCAAGTAGAAATTCTGTCATAACGAAACTAGCTGCTGAGTTGTATAGGAATGCATGAAATATGATAGTTTTTATATAATTGTTGTATTTTGACCAAAATACCCTTGCGGGGAATAGTTGCTAGTTTGATTGCCATGAATTGACCAAATTGCCCTTATGGGGAATAATGGTTAGTTAGTCTTTGTTTGTTGACCAAAATGCCCTTACGGGAATAATTGCTTGTAAGTATGTTATTAATACATGACACGAAAGTAATTGCTCACTCGTGTATCGTATCACAATTGTACTTGTTTAAATCACACACGGTTCACAAACGAAACACGAAACATGATACGTGCATAGGTATTATGTGCCGAGTCTAGAGACTCGTTAAACGTTCCGATACTTAGAAAATCTCTTTGTTATTTTAGAACGCTAGAGAGTTTTCTACGACGCGCATCACTCGGTGATCTAATTTGGAATATTCTTCGCAAACAGTGAGTTCACTTACCCCGCTCTTTGAACTGTTTTCAAACGTTTTTCACTTGGGGGAGATAACATACTCCGATAAACGCATTTTTGAGATAAACACATATTTAAGATTTTGTTATAAATTATATATATCACTTGTAGAGGCTAAGCGGCACGTAACCCTTGAAGTCCCACGCATCGAACCGGTTAATATTTGGAATAGCGAGTCACTGTTGAGTAGTACTACTGGGTTTGACAAACCCCACCCGACGCTAAGCTCAACTGGAGGTTGAGTGGGTGTAATTTTGGCTAACACTTACCATGGTCTGGGTTGACCTGGTGACGGGCACTTGATAAACAGTCAGCTTCGGTCTCGAACCACTTAGTAATACTTGTTGTATAGATTAGCTACCTATCGATATATAATTTGACATAACACTATCTGGTAATGCAACACTTAAACGCTGTAACGTGGTTACACACTCAAACGCCGTAACAGGGTTACGCAACACTTAAACGCTGTAACGTGGTTACACACTTAAACGCCGTAACGTGGTTACGCAAAACATTTAAACGCCGTAACGTGGTTATGCAAAACTTTTAAACGCCGTAACGTGGTTACGCAAAACACTTAACGAAAACGCTGAACTCAAACGCTAAACGATTTATCTTATATAACTTGTGAACTCACCAACCTCGTGTTGACCCCTTTTAGTATGTTATTCTCAGGTAGCCGAGGCGGGCGCGCGGTTTAGGAGCATGCATTAATTGTTAAACATCTTACTCTGCAAACTTAATTTTAACATTTACATTTGGTTTTAAGTCGTCCTGCGTGACGCAACTTTTGAATTAAGGTTTTACGCTTCCGCATTTATTTTTCATTTAAACGTTTTCTTTGGTTTGGTTATAACTAATGATTCCGATCCTGCCAGTTCACACCCTCTGACGGTAAAACTCCGTTAGTGGATTTTGAGGGTGTAACAGATTGGTATCAGAGCCATTGGTTATAGCGAACTAGAAACTGCATGCATACTAGACTATAACCGCGACGACCCATTAGTTATAATGATACACACTGCATAGGTTTGTGTAGTCTTGAAATCTTATTTCTTTACCTCCTTTACTCATACGCGCGCATATACACGGCTTACCTGTAGAAATGTCGACGCCACCCTCATCATCATCCGATTCGATGATGCATGCTCACGGGAAGGAACCGCAGTTACCTACTGCCTCGCCACCCCACGTAGTCCCGGAACTCGAAGCTCCTGCACCGAAGAGGTACCGCCTATCCGGAGGCTTGTATGACAACGACGTTAGCTGGGAGTGGTACCCCAACATGATCAGACGTATGGTCTACCGTGAACAAGTTCCCCCATTGCCTCACCCGAACCACCCTGCTTACCCTAACACTCTACCACCTATACCCGAACCTGTAGAGCGAGTTCTCGCAGCTGTCGTTTCTTGTTTGGAGCGTGATGTGGGTTACATGCGCTACACTAGAGAAAATGTTGCCAGACTGTTTAAAGATGGAACCGAGACTCAGGAGGAGATTGCCCGCATGGCAGCGGCAACGAAAGAAATGCAAGAGACTAGTGAGCAACAAACCAAGGTTATGATGAAGATGCAAGCCGAGATGATAGACTTGCAAGAGCAACTCCAAGAAGCAAGGACCCGAACCGAAATAGCATTAGAACTCTGCTGGGACACTTGAGGATTCCGCCCTCACTTGGTGGAATTCGAACGTCCAGATCCTTGGATTAGAACTGGCTAACGCGATGAACTGGGAGGAGTTCAAAACATGATGCGAGAAGAGTACTGTCCGAGGGAAGAAATTTCGAAGTTAGAATCAGAATTTTGGTCACTAAAGATGGTAGGTTCGGAGATTGAAGCCTACACTACTCGTTCGCACGAGTTGGCTGTGATGTGTCCGCGGATGGTGGATCCGCCGAGCAAGAGAATAGAGATGTACATTGATGGGTTAGCACCACAGATTCAGGGTATGGTGACGTCTTCCAGACCAGCCACGATCCAACAAGCGATCCGTTTGGCTCACAAACTGACGGATCAGGCTGTGACCCAGGGTGCGTTACCACCGAGGGGTTCGACTGCTAAAGCCCGTGACAACCCGAGTAATGACCACGTCAGCAACAGTAACAACAACAGCAACCCGAACAGCGGGAAGAGAAAGTTTGACAACACCAGATCTTCATCCTCAAACCTCCCACCGCAACACCACTACCGTAAGCCCGAATTTACTCGGAGTTTCAACACTCAGAATCACAACAACAACAACTCCAACAACAACGGTAGCGGGCAGGTTTCGAGCGGATATGCTGGGAAGTATCCAAAGTGCAACAGGTGCAACTATCATCATGTTGGCCAGTGTGACCGTGTCAAGTGTCAAAGATGCGGAAAGATAGGTCACCAAGCGAAAGAATGTAGAGGAGACCTTGCGGCGAAGGGTGCTCCTAAGCCACCGATGACGACTAAGGGATGTTTTGAATGTGGACAGGAAGGTCATTTCCGGAAGGATTGCCCCAAGCTGAATCATAATGACAACAATGGGGGCAATGGAAGTGGAAGTAACGGTGGAGGAAATGGCAAAGGAAGAGCGTTTGTGATTGGATCGGGTCAAGCCCGCAGAGATCCGCATGTGGTGTCTGGTAAGTTCCCTGTAAACGATTGTTTTGCTTCTGTTTTGTTTGACACTGGAGCTGATAGGAGTTTTGTGTCAAAGGCCTTTAGCCAACTTTTAAACCTTACTCCAACCCCGTTAGACGCTAAGTTTCCTGTTGAATTAGCTAATGGTAAAACTGTAGTAACAACTCATATACTTGCGGGATGTAAGTTGAAACTGTCAGGTCATGTTTTTGACATCGACCTTATTCCTTTTACGCTTAGTAGTTTCGATGTCGTTGTCGGCATGGACTGGTTATCCGAGAACCGAGCGGAGATTATATGCCATGATAAGATAGTCCATATTACCACCCCTTCCGGCGAGATCATTTCGATCCGAGGCGAGAGAAGCGGCATGACCACCAGCGTCATTACCCTTATGAAAGCACAGAAGTATTTACGAAAGGGTCATCCGGCAGTTTTGGCGCAGATTGTTGAGAACCCGCGGAGGAGAAACTAATGAAGACATACCGGTTGTGCGAGACTTTCCGGAAGTTTCCCGGAGGATTTACCTGGACTCCCTCCTATTCGTCAAGTCGAATTTCAGATCGAGTTGACACCCGGTGCAGCACCCATAGCACGAGCCCCGTATCGGCTCGCACCGGCGGAACTTCAGGAGTTGTCCACCCCAGTTGCAAGATTTGTTGGATAAAGGTTTTATCCGACCTAGCTCATCGCCATGGGGAGCCCCTGTCTTGTTTGTCCGAAAGAAAGACGGGACTTCCGATGTGCATCGACTACCGGGAGTTGAACAAAGTGACGGTCAAGAACCGTTATCCTTTACCCCGAATTGATGATTTGTTTGACCAGCTTCAGGGATCGAGTTACTACCGAAGATCGATCTACGATCCGGTTATCACCAGCTGAGAGTGCGCGAAGAAGATATTTCAAAAACGGCTTTCAGAACACGGTATGGTCACTACGAGTTTTCGGTTATGCCTTTTGGCCTAACCAACGCACCAGCCGTATTTATGGATCTCATGAATCGAGTATGCAAGGCGTACCTCGACAAGTTTGTGATTGTTTTCATTGATGATATCTCGTCTACTCCAAGAACGAGACTGACCACGAAGAGCATTTAAGGATAATCCTGGAACTACTGAAGAAGAACAACTGTATGCTAAACTCTCGAAATGTGAATTTTGGCTTCGCGAGGTTCACTTCTTAGGACATGTGATCAACGAGAATGGTATCCATGTCGATCCCGGTAAGGTAGAGGCCATCAAAAACTGGGAAGCACCTAAGACTCCGACTGAGGTGCGACAATTCCTAGGATTGCCGGCTACTATCGGCGTTTCATCGAGGGATTTTCAAAGATTGCTCAACCCCTCACCGCTTTGACTCACAAGGGCACTAGTACAACTGGGGTGACGCGCAAGAAACCGCTTTTCAACTGTTGAAAACCAAGCTTTGTAGCGCCCCTATTTTAGCTCTCCCCGAGGGGAACGGAAAACTTTGAGGTACACTGTGACGCATCTATACAAGGTCTCGGTTGTGTGCTGATGCAACTCGAGAAGGTTATAGCCTAGCGCTCTAGACAACTACGGGTTCACGAGAAGAACTACACGACCCACGATTGGAACTCGGAGCTGTAGTGTTGTGCTCTAAAGATATGGAGGCATTACTTGTACGGTACCAAGTTTCCATTTACACCGACCACAAGAGTCTCCAACATATCTACGATCAGAAAGAGCTGAACATGCGACAGCGTCGTTGGGTCGAGCTGCTTAAAGATTATGATTGTGCCATCAAGTACCACCCTGGCAAGGCCAATGTGGTGGCCGACGCCCTCAGCAGGAAAGAAACAGATAAACCCAGACGAGTGAGAGCATTGCAACTCACGATTCATGCCAGCTTACCCGATCAGATTCGCGATGCGCAACTGGAAGCTTTGAAAGATGATAATCTTCCATCGGAACTCATGCGGGGCATGAGCAAGCAACTTGAAACCAGATCGGACGGGGTCCGATATTTTGAGAACCGGATTTGGGTTCCACGATACGGAGAGTTGAGAACTCTAGTGATGGACGAAGCTCACAAGTCCCGATATTCTATCCACCCTGGCTCAGATAAAATGTATCATGATTTAAAGGAACTTTACTGGTGGGCCGAACATGAAAGCCGACATCGCCACCTACGTGAGCAAATGCTTGACTTGTGCCAGAGTCAAGATTGAATACCAGAAACCATCTGGTCTACTGCAACAAACCGGAACTCCCAATGTGGAAATGGGAGCACATCTCAATGGATTTTATTACGGGTTTGCCTAAGACACCGACGGGATGCGATACCATCTGGGTGATCGTTGACCGGTTGACTAAATCTGCACATTTCCTAGCGATTAAGGAAACGGACAAAATGGAAGACTGACTCGAGTATACATGAAAGAAGTGGTGTCTAGACACGGAGTGCCTGTCTCGATCATTTCCGATCGAGATTCTCGTTTTACCTCACACTTTGGAAGTCGCTGCAAAGCGCACTGGGCACACGTCTCGATATGAGTACAGCATACCATCCTCAGACGGATGGGCAAAGTGACGGACTATTCAGACCCTGGAGGATATGTTGCGTGCATGCGTTTTAGATTTCGGAAAAAGTTGGGAACCCCACTTACCCTTGGTAGAGTTTTCGTATAATAACAGCTACCACGCAAGTATTAAGGCAGCGCCGTTTGAAGCGCTGTACGGACGATAGTGTCGATCACCACTCTGCTGGGCAGAGGTGGGTGACAGCCAAATCACTGGTCAGAACTGGTACTCGAAACCTCGGAAAAGATCGTTCAAATCCGAAATCGCATGGCTAGCAGCACGAGATCGCCAAAAGAGTTACGCGGGAAAAAGCGCCGAAAACCTCTCGAATTTCAAGATAACGATCGGGTGTGTTACTCAAAGTCTCACCTTGGAAAGGTGTGGGTTCGCTTTGGTAAGCGAAACAAACTCAACCCACGGTATGTTGGTCCGTACCGGATAACTGAGCGCATTGGTCCGGTGGCGTACCGACTGGACCTACCAACAGAACTCAGTGGCGTACACGATGTATTCCACGTTTCAAATTTGAAGAAATGCCTATCTGATGAAACCCAAGTAGTCCCTTTGGAGGAACTACAAGTCGATGAACAGTTACGGTTCATTGAGGAACCAGTCGAGGTTTTGGATTGGGAAACCAAAACGCTCAAACACAGCAAAATTCCAATCGTTAAAGTTCGTTGGAACTCGAGACGTGGACCGGAGTTCACGTGGGAACGCGAGGATCAAATGATGAAAAAGTATCCCCACCTTTTTGAAGGGCTAACCAAACACCGAAAACCGCGAAACCCGGCAAACCGTCAAACATCACCGGAGGTATGAATTAAATTTCGGGACGAAATTTCTTTTTACTAGGGGATGATATGACAAACTGAAATTTTTCTTCTTACTCTTTCAGACTCTCATCACGACTTGACTCAAATTTTCGGGACGAAAATTCTTTAACAAGGGAATGATGTGACAATCGTCAATTCCAGGTTAACTCCGTTAACTCAACTCCGTCAATTCAAACTTTAAGATCGTTGAATCTATAACGCACACTTCATTACATTTAAACTAGGGTTTAAATGACGCTTAACACTCACTACATGGGTAGTCTTTCGGGATTTGCACCGAAACGCAAACGAGTTGACGCAAACGATTGATAAATAAACGACAAACGTAAAAACAATAATTATATGATTATTATGTGTTAGGATTATGTGCTATGTGATAATACTATGGTCATGTTAACTTATTGTCCAAGTATGATGGAATGTTCTAGAAAAACAACACTTGGAAAGAAGAGGGACTAGAATGTAACTTGATTATTTATAAATATAACTTAAACACTAAACCCTAACTATTTTCCCTAACCCTACAACTTCCGATCGGAAGTCTCTTGTTTCCCTCTCCACGGCTGCCGTCCACAAAGATCACACACACACACATCAATCAAGAGATTAATCCAAGAACTAGGTGCTAGGAAGGTATACTTGATCACCCCTTACCTCCTTGTTGTGTAATTTTGATGTTTAATGGGTTGTATGTAAACCCTAAGTAGGCCGATTATATGTATGTATGTGATCAATATGATTCTTGTTAGTTGCATAATAGATTGATAACTAGATTGATGTTGTTGCATGATTCATTGTTGTCTTTGATTTGGATTAGATCACAAACCCTAATCTTGTATGTATGGTGTGATTGATATGCATGGATAGTAGTTATAGTGTCTAGAGGGTTATATGGATGCATGATAGTTCATAGGTTGTGATTATGTTGAGTTTTGATGTGAACAGATTCTGGACAGAATGTATATACGATGTTTAACTGACCGTAACGAAGTGTAAACGTGAAAATTGATTGAGATTGTGGGTACTGCAGTAAACTAGGTTGAGTCTAGTTTCTATGAAGTATAAATTCGTAATTTTTGGATAAGTGGAAGTATACTTTTATGATTTTACAAAAACGTGATGCAAAGCTGAGCTGTTAGACCTGCTGTTAGGTTATGTTGTAAATGTTATATCTCATGAACCACGAGACCAATTGGGTTGGTTCCACTTCTGGAAGTTGACTCACTGAGTTAGGAACCAAACCCAAGTGGTCTTGCATTTATTGGATTTTTCGTTTAACGGGAATTTCAAATAACATTCTGTTGCGCATGAATCTGACTGATATGAGTTTACTGTAGTGTTTTGATCATTATGAGCAATCTATATGGAATAAAAATAAGATAAAACATGTTCTGGAAACCTAAGATATGTATGCTTCTGTGGTAATTTTTGGTGAATTAATTGAGACGTTATAATCGGTGAACTAGTGCAATCTTTCAAGTAGAAATTCTGTCATAACGAAACTAGCTGCTGAGTTGTATAGGAATGCATGAAATATGATAGTTTTTATATAATTGTTGTATTTTGACCAAAATACCCTTGCGGGGAATAGTTGCTAGTTTGATTGCCATGAATTGACCAAATTGCCCTTATGGGGAATAATGGTTAGTTAGTCTTTGTTTGTTGACCAAAATGCCCTTACGGGAATAATTGCTTGTAAGTATGTTATTAATACATGACACGAAAGTAATTGCTCACTCGTGTATCGTATCACAATTGTACTTGTTTAAATCACACACGGTTCACAAACGAAACACGAAACATGATACGTGCATAGGTATTATGTGCCGAGTCTAGAGACTCGTTAAACGTTCCGATACTTAGAAAATCTCTTTGTTATTTTAGAACGCTAGAGAGTTTTCTACGACGCGCATCACTCGGTGATCTAATTTGGAATATTCTTCGCAAACAGTGAGTTCACTTACCCCGCTCTTTGAACTGTTTTCAAACGTTTTTCACTTGGGGGAGATAACATACTCCGATAAACGCATTTTTGAGATAAACACATATTTAAGATTTTGTTATAAATTATATATATCACTTGTAGAGGCTAAGCGGCACGTAACCCTTGAAGTCCCACGCATCGAACCGGTTAATATTTGGAATAGCGAGTCACTGTTGAGTAGTACTACTGGGTTTGACAAACCCCACCCGACGCTAAGCTCAACTGGAGGTTGAGTGGGTGTAATTTTGGCTAACACTTACCATGGTCTGGGTTGACCTGGTGACGGGCACTTGATAAACAGTCAGCTTCGGTCTCGAACCACTTAGTAATACTTGTTGTATAGATTAGCTACCTATCGATATATAATTTGACATAACACTATCTGGTAATGCAACACTTAAACGCTGTAACGTGGTTACACACTCAAACGCCGTAACAGGGTTACGCAACACTTAAACGCTGTAACGTGGTTACACACTTAAACGCTGTAACGTGGTTACACACTTAAACGCCGTAACGTGGTTACGCAAAACATTTAAACGCCGTAACGTGGTTACGCAAAACTTTTAAACGCCGTAACGTGGTTACGCAAAACACTTAACGAAAACGCTGAACTCAAACGCTAAACGATTTATCTTATATAACTTGTGAACTCACCAACCTCGTGTTGACCCCTTTTAGTATGTTATTCTCAGGTAGCCGAGGCGGGCGCGCGGTTTAGGAGCATGCATTAATTGTTAAACATCTTACTCTGCAAACTTAATTTTAACATTTACATTTGGTTTTAAGTCGTCCTGCGTGACGCAACTTTTGAATTAAGGTTTTACGCTTCCGCACTTATTTTTCATTTAAACGTTTTCTTTGGTTTGGTTATAACTAATGATTCCGATCCTGCCAGTTCACACCCTCTGACGGTAAAACTCCGTTAGTGGATTTTGAGGGTGTGACAGTTTTTATATTCCGCGAAGTTTTAATAAACTCTGATTTGTAGAACTGTGTTTATGAGTAAATCCAATGTCCAAATGTGAGGCACCGGTAACGGGGCCTTACAAGCCAGGAGGCGATCTGGCGTACTTTAGTTGTCTTTAGTGTCATATTTTCAAAATATTGTTTTTCAACCAAGTCAAGTTCGTTAACTATTAATTTAACTAGTAGGATTCCATTACCTAGGTAGTTAGTCCTCGCACTTAAATAAAACTAGATTTTCAAAACTTTTATTTTTAGTTTAATTTTTAATTAGTTAAGTATTATTAGTTTAATTAATATAAAAAAAATCTAAAAATCAAAAGAAAAGTCTAGGTTAGTAATCGTTTAGGTTTAATAATTAGAGTTTACCCATAGTGTCCTAGGTTCGATATCTGTTCTTACTTGCTAGCTGCATTCCGACCGGTACACTTGCCGATTTTGTGTGGTTGTTTAGGTGAATTCGGTAAATCTTGGTTATTAATATTATATACACTTTTCAAGCATCAAGTTTTTGGCGCCATTGTCGGGGACACTAGGAAATTCTTTGTTTAAACCGAGTTGATTATCTGATCCGTTTATTTGCTTTTTAGTTGTTATTTTTCCATTAGTACCTTTTGGTTTTGTTTTCCTTAAGAGAAATTAAATATTTTTTGTTCCAGTTTATGAATAATGCCCGTTCTCAAGGCCCACATTTATTCACTGCATCAAAAGAGCTTGAGAGAGAGTTTCACGCGCGACTTAAAGATCTTACATATAGCGAGAGCGATTCACCTGACCTCTAGGCACGCATCTCTACTCCTAAAATAGATAAGGGCGACGCCGTTCCACCACCGAGACAAACCGTTCATGCTAGAGCCAACGATGGCATCGTGGGAGACCGATGTTCAATTTTCTAACCTGCTGTGACTATTAATCAAAAGTGGAAAATTTCCTCTCACGTCATGAATTCTCTCACCAAATCTACTTAGTTCCACAGCTTGGATAACGAAGATGCTCTGGGACACTTGTCCCGATACATGCGGATCTGTGAAACAATTAATATTAATAATATCTAGTCAACATCACTCATCTTAAGTTATTCGCATTCTCACTTTCTAATCGTGTTGCGTCATGGTTCGAAAATCTACCAAATGCCTCAATCCCCACGTGGGCGGACTTGCAATCCAAGTTCCTTAGGAAGTATTTTTCTCCATCAAAGGTCGGACGTCCACGCGAGCAAATATGTTCATTTCATATGGACCCTGATGAATCCTAATATTCTACGTTGGGCGTTTCCAAACTCTTATAAACCATTGTCCTCAACATGGCCTAAACGATCGGGCTGTGGTTGAAAATTATATAATGGTCTTACTCCCGAAACCCAACAGCGGTTCAATACCGCCGCTAGACGAAACATGCTTGATAAACTCACCATATAGGAGGCTGAATAAATGTTCGAGACCATAGCATTAGGGGATCAGTATTAGGAGTGTTTGAGGGCCTTTGTGTTAAATAAAGAGAGGTTAGTGAGTGCTCTTATTCTTGTTGCTACCGAATGGAATCTTCCATTGATTCTCAGGATGAGGTAGATTTTCTTGTTAATCAAAAGAGTTCCTAGTATTCTAGGTGGGGAAATAATAATTCTAACACTAATTGGCGGGCAGGTAGCTCTGGTTATCAGCAATGCCAAAATCTGTTCCAAGAACCCGCCCCCGAACCTGCTCTTGTGCCAAATAGTACTTCCAAGATCGGGGAGATGTTCTCTAACCAATCTCAATTGTTAAACCAGCTCTTACAAAATGATGCCAACACCAAATCCACTCTTTTTCAACACGAGGCATTTATGAAGGGGAAAACAAGTCTCATTTCAAAATCTTGAGGCCAAGTTTGGTGAGTTGTCAGCGAAGATTGATCAATGACCCCCTAGGAGTCTTCCAAGTAACACCATCCCTATTCCCAGTCCTACTTATTCTAAACAATTTCCAAATGCTCATTCCAAGGGAGTAACCACCCGAAGTGGGATAGGGGTCGTTAGCGGTACACCAAAAAAGTAGGAGGAAGCTGACGAGGAGCTGAAGTTATAGACACCGCTTGATAAGGTGAACCAGCGGTGAGGCCCAGCAAGTACATCACGGTCAGGCGGAGCATCAGTTGAGAAGGAGAAGTCGGTTGAGCAGGAACCGGTGCGCGCCTATAAGCCAAAACTGCCATACCCCGGTCGATTGGTTAAAAAGAATGATTCAGAGCAATACTCTAGGTTTTTCGACATGCTTAAGAAGCTCCATGTGAACATTCCACTTATTAAAGCTCTCGCGAACATGCCAAAACACGCCAAGTTTCTTAAAGATTTGTTCACTAATAAAAAAACTTGAGGAGCTTTCGACTGTTAGTCTTAGTAAGGAGTGTTCCGCCGTCGTACAGAACAAGCTTCCTTGGAATATGACAGATCCGAGAAGCTTTATCATTACTTGCTTGATTGGTAATCTTCATCTACCAACATTTCCGTGCCCTTATTAATTCGGTTAACAGTTATTTAACCAATTGTTGACTCATCCCACTTTTTAAACGGTTTGTAAAATAAAATGCTTTATAAAAACTTCAATAAAAATTGATAAAAGAATATGTTTTTCCACCAAAACGCAATAAAAACATTTCGAAAACAAGCGGTTAATAGAGAAACTTACATTTGGTAGGTACAACGTCAGATATATCCAAACACTTCGTGTCCTATTATTATATAACATGTGTTTATATATATATATATATATATATATATATATATATATATATATATATATATATATATATAGGGGTGGGTTATTGTACATTAATAAGTTATCGTACATTAGGTACACGAGTTTTATAAACGTCGATTTAACGCGGTGGCATAATCGTAAATAACCTAAATCTAATTCATCAATTGATTCATCAGACGTCCATCCATATCAATATAATTCAATCGTTGATCCATATCAAACTAATCTACAGATTGACATCAAACTAAATTGAGTTATCTAAACCTGAAAAATGTTTGTTACCTGCGAATAAACTTCAAACACAATCGGTCAATTTTTTTACAATTAAACAAACGATTGTTGTTTGTTCTTCAATGTTTCACCTAATCATACATATTTGAGCCTTCAATTTTACAGTTGCAACTTATTTTGGATGTTAAACAAAACTGAAGAAACTGTGCATTTAAACGTTCTAACAAAAACGAACACCTTTAAACATTCAAATTTAAAATTTCTGTACCAAAACTTTAGAAGTTCTAACAAAAAGGTTTAGAAGTTCTAACAAAAACATCAATCGATTATGGAATTGCAGAAATAATGCACTCAATCGAGCTCTGATTAGGGTTCAAAATATTATGTTTAAACGTTCGGAACACAAAACTGAAGACCTTTAAATGTTATGGCCAAGTAAGAACATCTTTAAACGTTCTAATACGTTCACGGATGTTCTGGGTGTTAAAAAAATAAACATCTTTAGACGTTCTAAGAAGTTCTGGGTGTTCAAAAAAGTTTAGAAGTTCTGATAAAGTTTAAATTTAGAAGTTCTAAGAAGTTCTGGGTGTTCAAAAAAGTTTAGAAGTTTTAAGAAGTTATGGGTGTTCAGAACTTCTAAAACTAAAAAAAAAATTAAACACCTGTAACATTAAATTGTAAACCGAAATCACTTCATATAATCTCATAATCATTAAACAAACGTCAATCGACCGTTAATTTTATCATTGATTTGATCATATGAACAAAATATGGAACGTCTGCAACTGGGTTTACTCAAAACTCAAAATTGATTAATTGAAACTTCAAATTGATAATTAATTGGACCAATTTCAAAGTTTAATTGATCAATTAGTTCAACACTTTCAATTTCAATTGGTCAATTTTATCAACTGACCTATGAAAAAGGCGTGACGAGGAAGATGGTGTTCACCACGGTACCCTCAACGGTCGAGACGGTGGATCCAATCATTGGATGGTGACGGTGAAGGTGTACAAAATCGATGGAGCAGTGGATCAGAGTTGATGGAGCAGAGGATCAGAGCAGTGCGTGAATTTTGAAAATCGATGGTGTAGAAACTCGCGTACCTATTGTATGATAAGGGATTATTGTATTGGATCCTTTATCTATCTATCTATATATATATATATATATATATATATATATATATATATATATATATATATATTAAGTTGTTTGCTCAACTTAAAATATTTCACACAAACGTTTTAGTTTATAACTTTTAATGCTTATTTCTATATTTTTATTAGTTCAAGTTCAAACGATCTTTTGGCGACTTTTAGTTTGTTTAAGTTCATGTTACGTTTTCACACAAGCACGCAAGATCCTAACTTGTATATAAACTTATCATAATTAGCAACTAGCAAATATACTTGTATAGAAGTAAACACCAAATATTAAAAAATATCATATTTTTTACTATTATAAAAAAAAATATTATATTATTTTAATAATATATATAAATATGTTTTAGTTTCTGGAAAATTATAAAATTATAAGTTTTATTCTTATTGTGATTATGGTGTCGTTTTGTCGGTTTTGGTCGATTTTACCGGTTTCGCGTTTTAACGGCGAACCGGTTAACCTTTTGTGAAACTTTGAGTTTTAAATTTTTAAAAATACTTTTTATATGGTTTTAATCAAGTTTTATAAGTTTTTCAATAAAATGATACGGCTTTTACTTTTTGTTTCCATTTTCTTAAAAACGTCAATTTTAACGTTTTCGTATCGATTTTCGTGACACGAACCGTGTAGGTTCAAGCTTTGCCATCTTGACCCTTTTCTTATACTTTCACCTATGTTAAGTATAAGAATTTTATGAATTTAGGAGCTGTTTTAAAACAGTTCCAAAAACTCATGTCGGTTCACGTTAAAAGTCGAACGTTCCGACCGTTAATGTTACCGACAAGCTATTTAAGACTAATATCAAAGCTAAATCATTTTATTCAGAAAATACATATATAATAACAAGTAATTCACCATCACATTCATGTTTGATCATATAGCACCACATATGCACACTAAACCAATTTCTCAATTAAACATGCTCAAGCCTTAACTTCAAGTTTCTAGCAACACATGAGCATGTTATTTCTACGATGTCAATATGTGTTTATGCATCAAACTTTCCATATCATAACAACCTATAAATTGGTTCTATTTCATTCTATCATCATCATTTAATAATAGCATCCTTAACGCTTCAAACAACAAAGTTTCTATAATTAGCAAGTAATCAATTTAATAATTATTTTGTCAACGCAAAAATTTTCACAACAATATTTACAAATACAATTCTAATCATAATTCATTAATCATTCATATGTCCATGTGTTCAATAATCAAGCCAAACTATTAATCAATTTGCACCAATCAAAAAGTTTCCTTTATTGGTAAGATTACCAAACAAATTCTAGTTTGTTAATTATATTAAAATCATTGAATCCTAGTGTTACTAGTTTCAATCCATATTCAATCATTCAAAATCATATTCAATTAATATCATTAGCACTTAATGAAACTCTAAAATTTTCCTTTGTCATACAATAAAGTTTATATTATTAGCAAGTTCTTCACATATTAACTCATTTTAATTTTTAACATAACTATCTTACTTATGATTATGTTTAATTAATCAAACATGAAACTATTCACATCAAACATTTATTTTCAAGTTAAGCACAACAACACTTTGAAATCATCAATAAGCAAACTATTTCCATTTTAATATCACATAATAATCAATCAAAAATGCTCCCATGAACCTTTAAACATATATATTTAACATTATATGAGTATGTGTATGTATGTATATGTATAATGTGATTTTATACACATGCATACATACTCACGGTTTTAATCACACATATACATATTTATCAAACATACCATTTTAATCATTTTGCATGTTTGTGTGAGCTATTATAATGTTGAATAACAAGGATTTGACAACAAGATAAGCATTCCTACTACTTTATTACCTTAGGTTTTGATGGGTTTTGGGAAGATGATGATGTTCTTGAGGGTGGGTGCTTGTATGGTGCTCCTAATCTTGCTCTAGCTTAGCTTTTAAACTCCGTGGATCCTAGATAGTTTTGACAATATTGTAGTGTAGGTGAGAATGGTGGTGGGATCGTAGGTGGTGGTGATGGTGTGTTTGTGTGGCCGACGGTGGAGAGAGAGAAGGAGAGTGGTGGTGTTTTTGCTTTGTGTTCTTGGATTGTGAAGATCTTTATGGGTTATGCATGTTGTGGATTTTTAATTGTGACTTATTGGAGTGAAAAGATGAAGAAAATATAGATGATGATGATGATGATGATGATGGATCGTTTGGGGGGGTTTTAAAGAAAGTAGAACATGATGAGTTTGCATATAGGTTGAAGATGTGGATGGTAGAGTAGGTGTGCTGTCAACAATTGAAGCCTCCACCACACAAATGGTAATGATTGTACAAGAGCCAAGTGGGTGGAATGGGGGTTGGTTGGTCGTAGGTTTTAAGAGGGGAAGGGATGGGTTGGGTTGGTTAGTGGGTGATTAAATAATAACCTTAAGTTTCCGTTTTAACGTCTAACGAACTTTAGCTAATCAAACGTATCCCGTTTCTAATATTTTTGTCAGATTTGATCAGATATTGAATTCCAGATAATACGAGCTAAAGAAACTTAATTTTGGTGACGGTTGATTTTGAGTTCATACGGTGTCCTACACTGACTTTTGTTCGCTTATTTTCTAATTTTCACGATTCGAACCTTTTAAAATTAAGTTTATACTCTATCTATAATATTCTAATATAGATTTTAATATTTCGAGGCCATTAAAACACGTTTAGGATTTATCCGTTTCTAAGTCGTCACCCCAGGTCAATTTGCGCAGTGTTCGCTATGCGACAAAATTGGACTTTTTCAAACTTAATTAAATATACCTCAAATATTTTTGGAGTTTTTGGACTAAAATAATATCCTTTTTTATTATATTATTTTATTTACATAATCACGGTTATATTAGTTGCTAATTTTTTCCGATTGTCACATTCTCCCTTCCTTTAAGAAATTTCGTCCCGAAATTTAAAAAGGTAGTACTCGGGTTTGATCTTAACGGAGATAGATGAGGGTATATTATTTTCATCTGTTGTTTTCATTCTCAAGTGAACTCAGGACCAAATCTTGAATTCCACCTGACTTTGAATAACTTGATTTATTTTTTTTTTCCCAAGTTTCTGGATTTTCCATTCCATGTTTGCAATATATCGAAATTTGATGTCCACATGGGCTTCATTAGATGAATGATTAGTGATTCGTCATGTATGTTTTTCTTCACATTAGACACGTGGAACGCATCAAATGTTTTACTAAATGCTAGAGGTAATTCGAGCTTTCATGCTAATGGATAATCTCGATTGGCGATTTCGAAATGTCCATCAAAATGAAGACTCGACTTCCATCTAGCTTAGCTTAGTAATGTGATGATTAACGAATTTTATTTCCTTAAAGACTCCCAATGGTGGGATTGTAACACTGGAAGAAAATTGCTTAAAAAAATAAGCCAATGGTAGGCGAGTATTTCATAGATTCTTGGAGAGCTAACCCAATCCTTGACATAGAAAGCCATATTAGAGTTTAAATGCACCTGTAAATCACAATTATGTTCTAGAACCATAATTGTCAATTTACCTTACAAGATTACTCTAGCATTATTTCCATTAGGAATCAATCATTTTCTCCATCTTCTCTTTTTCCTAATGGCTAGAGAATGAACGAATCGATTTTCAATTATCCAGAGAGTGTCGTGCTTACTTAGGTATTTGTGGGAATTCGTTTATGAAATATATGGAAATGAACTCTCATTTTTATCTAGGAATTTCTTGTTGTTTCATAAGTTCATATGGCCTATGGTATTCTGTCTTAACCCTTGATCATGCTAAACATTTATTGCTATATACTATAATGTCTCTCTTAATATTGGTTTACTAATATAGTCTTTGGAGGTTCTTGTAGAATCTTGATGAATTGAGCATTTAGACTTATGCGTTCGTCTAATACTAATTCACATAAATCCTTATATCGAGACATCTAAACCCTATTTAATCAGTTTTTGATTTCTCTTTCATCATGGCTTTGCCTTGTACATTTCCAATTTAAGTTTTATGGCTTGTTTATAATGTAAGTCCCAACGTACATATATGTGAAGGACTTTCTTTTCTACTCAATCATCAGCTACAATATTCATTTTACCTACGTGGTAACAAATATCACAACTGTAACAGTTGAGTAGGTCTTCTTAAATGGGTTGCCCCATATTGAGTTCATTTCGATTTACAATACCTAGAAACTCTTATGGTTGGTGTAGTTCGTATACTTTGTTCTATAAAGGGGGTTTTTTTAAGTCCTAAGATTAAAAACGATAACTCCTAGCTTTAAAATGTGAGTTGTATAATGCTTCTTGTGCACATTGAGTTATCATGATGCATTGATTATCATCTTTTGTCTTTTTGCATAAGCACGCATACAATACCTAAGCGTAAAACATCACAATCATTACAAATCTATGTGCTCCTTCTGGGAGGGGCAAGATAGATGCACTACACAATCTTTTCTTAGTAGTTCAGAAGCTTCCTCTTATTCTTTTTGTTTCAGACATATTTCTTATCATTTTGGGTTAATGTCGTCAAAGGTCATGCTACTCTCGACTATGCATCTCCAATAATTCTCAGTGAGGCCTAAAAGTTTTCGCACTTCGGTAGGAAACCTTGGTGTGTCCCAATCCTCAAGTGATTCAATCTTTAATACACTTATATATATATACATACATATATATATATATACCTATCTTACTAATTATATGTCCAATTTTCTCAAATCTTGAAATCATACTTAGAGGATTTCTACATTTAACTATTCTCAATTTAGTATAAGTGTTGTTCATGATTTTTCTTGGTTCATGAATAAATATGCTTATATCATCCAGGTAGGATGTGCATATCCTATTCATAAGATTCGGGAACATTGCGACGAAATTGTCAATCCGACCGGTATGACTTATAAACTTATATTGGACGTATCGTGTTTCTAAAATGTCTTTGGAAGGTCTTCTTGTATTGATAGCTAGTTGGTAAATCGATCTTCAGGAATGGATCAGGTCCACATTGAAACTAATCAAATAGATCATCAATTCTCGATAATGGGCATCGAATTTTAATGGTCCGTTTGTAAGTTCCAGTTCCTGGAGTTGTTGGAATAGATTTTGTTTTTCTAATGACGCCAATCAGTACGTAGATCTAGATATCGGTGCGTCATCTTGTACAATATCCAATCTAAACTTGATGTGTCTTGACGGGAATTATCTAGGAAAATTTATGGGGCAAACTTCTACATAATCTTAAGTTGTAGGCATATCTCAAGGCGTAGGGTATTCTTCATGCAATAGCGTGCATGTCTTGGTAACAATCATCAATTTGGTATCACACTGATCACCATGGATTGCTAGAGTTTCACCACTGGCGAGTGGTTGACGTACTAGCCTTTCGGAACCCACTATCTTAGCATGATTTTCAGATAATTAGCCTATGCCTATATCGAGGTTGTCTAATTAGATAGGTATATAAATCATTACAGAGGTTATGGGTTTCTATCGAAGGATTGCAGTCACGGATGACTAAAGAGGTTTTTATTTTTATAAATAAACTTAATTAATACCTTTTATCTAAATTTATTGGTCTTATAGTAGGAGATAACCCTAATCGTTTAGAAACTTAAATCGGCTCTAGTATAGGTAAATACAAGAACATAATGGTTATTCAGTGATAACTAAGTGAATCCTTACGGGTTTTCATGGATCTTTCTCTAGCATTCTATTTTTTTGAATTTGGGACAATCCTTTTTAGGTGTGTCTCTCATTTATCAAAAGAACCTTAGGTTTGCTTATCGCTAGCTACCGAATATCTTGTTTACCTAATGTTCAACTCAATGTATACTAATGGGCTATAATAATTCTTGGAATCATCACAGACACTTTCAGTCTTACTCTTCCTAGTGGATTTCAAATAGTAGCTCTATTGCTAGTGTATTTACTTGCACTATGTCCTTGATTTTGTTGCTTCAATGTAGCGTTAATGTATTGTGTGATTTATTGAGCTAATTTTTCAAAGAAGGTCGATAACTTAGATCTTCTAATGGCAGGTGTTTGTCTTAATTTGGGTAGTTTATTGTCATTCCTATTATTTTTGAATATTAGGAAGAGACAAAGGTCATTATTAATTATTGAAGGCGTGTGAATAAATATAGGAAATATTCACAACTGTTTAATAATCAATAAATCAACCCAAAAGATCATCGTGATAATGGAAAATTATCGTACTTGTTTAGAATTTCTAAAATAACTTGTAAATAGGTGTAAATACGCATCAACACCACTCACAAGTTTTCAAATTTTCCTTACCAAAATTTCTAAGCTATAGGATATCAAACTAGAATAATAAGAGGGAGTTACTAGAAATCTATGTATTCCATAAATAGGTTCTAAGAATTAAAACAACAATAAAATCAAAAACAGAGTTACGCATCATGAGAATCTGGAGAGGTAGATTCGCATTCTTATCCTCTAATTAGAAACGATTTCAAACGGATCTAGCGTATGAAGATGAATATGGCCTAAGGTTAGCGGGAATTGGGAGTGTGTGTGAATAATTTCTCTAAAAGGAATATTAAGATTCACAAAAAAGGCACCGGCGTGGTGCACGATTGATGGCACAACAAGGGTCGTTGCGGGCGGTCCTTGGACCTATTGTCGATGCTGCGAATCTTGATAATAGTGTGTGAGCTAGGCTTTTGTGACATGTAACATAATCTATACTAAGTAATCGCTAGCAAATATATATATATATATATATATATATATATATATGTAGATTAAACCTTAAACTTTATACTTTAAAATTTATTAATTTATTTATTTTATTTTATTTATATTTAAAAAAAGTACTTATTTACTTGTTTATACCTTTGCTTCGCGAGGAGGGAAAATCGTGTGTTTGAATATACGGTTTATAGTTTAGAAATTTTTATCCAAAATTTCTAATTCACTATAACCATTGGTTATGATACCAACTTCTTACCAAAAAAATTCTAGTTTGTTCATTATATTAAAATCATGGCATCCTAGTGATACTAGTTACTTTCAACCAATATTCAATCATTCAAAATCATATTCAATCAACATCATTAGCACTTAATAAAACTCAAAAATTTCCCTTTGTCATACAATAAAGTTTCTATTATTAGCAAGTTCTTCACATATTAACTCATTTCAATTTTTAACATACTATCATACTTATGAATATGTTTAATTAATCTAACATGAACCTATTCACATCAAACATCAAGTTTCAAGTTAAGCACAACAACACTTTGAAATCATCAACAAGCAAACTATATCCATTTTATTATCACATAATAATCAATCAAAAATGCTCTCATGAACCTTTAAACATCTATATTTAACGTTATATGAGTATGTGTTTGTATGTTTATGTATAATGTGATTTTATACACATGCATACATACTCATATTTATCAAACAATTTTGATCATTTTGCGTGTTTGTGTGTTAGTGTGAGCTATTTTAATGTTGAATATCAAGGATTTGACACCAATATAAGAATTCCTACTACTTGATTACCTTAGGTTTTGGTTGTTTTGGGAAGATGATGATGTTCTTGAGGGTGGGTGCTTGTATGGTACTCCTAATCTTTCTCTAGCTTAGCTTTAAAACTCCATGGATCCTAGATGGTTTTGACACTAATGTAGTGTAGGTGAGAATGGTGGTGGGATGGTAGGTGGTGGTGGTGGTGTGTTTGTGTGGCCGACGGTGGAGAGAGAGAAGGAGAGTGGTGGTGTTTTTGCTTTGTGTTCTTGGATTGTGAAGATATTTATGGGCTATGCATGTTGTGGATTTTTAATTGTGATTTATTGGAGTGAAAAGATGAAGAAAATATAGATGATGATGACAACGACGATGATGATGATGATGTTGATGGATCGTTTGGGGGGTTTTAAAGAAAGGAGAGCATGATGAGTTTGTGTAAAGCCCCGTTCCCGGTGCCCTATTATTAGAGTCTAGTCTCCCTTCTCCCTCGGATATTGTTAGGGTCTGATACCCTCCATTCTCGGATATTATTAGGGTCCGGTCTCCCTTTCTTCCATACAACCATACCGTACCTTTCTATATAACCATAATTATAAGTTCCATACATGCATACACAACAATCATGTCATCAAACTATCACCTGGCGGTGCATGCAATATCCGAACATCGTTCATGCAACGTCAAGCATTCATCCATACAATAATCATACAAGGCATACACTTACCACTTAAGATTTGGGTATTAACTAATCACATTGAGTATGCACACAGCCCCAAAAACATAACAAGGAATGGGGCTAGAAACTCACCCAAATCTTGTTTCGTTCGCCGTTAACGGTTATTCCTTTATTTAACTAAGCTCGTCTAACTGTACATTAATTATGTGTATCAAAACTTGCCCTAATTACATTCCTTAGGTTTCAGCAAAATGGCTAAGTCTGGTCTATTCTAATAGCCTTGTAAGGCATGTATCAATATGTATAGCTTTGTATTCGAATACCTTTAGTTAGAATACAAATTACCTTCAAACATCAATGTATTCGAATACATTTGTATTCGAATGAAAGTATGTTAGAATGAAATTGTATACAATTCCCTTGTATGTATTCGAATGGCCTTTGTAAACACTAATGTATTCGGTAGGCCTTTGTAAAACAGTGTATTCGAATGGCCTTTATTGTACTCGAATGGCCCTTAGTAAAGCAGTGTATGCGAATGTATTTTTGTATACATTGTATTCGAATGGAGTTTATACTCGAATACATTGTATTCGAATGGACCATATATTCGAATGCAACACTTGTATGACCTTTCTTTCTTTCCTCTATTCGAATAGACTTAGTTGGGCTTGTATATTGTATCAAGGGGATTGTATTCGAATGATTATATTTGAATAGAACACTTAATACACAAGGGGATGGTATTCGAATAGCATGTACTTAGAATACATTTTGTATTCGAAACCCCTATGTGTTCGAATGGCCTGCTCTTAGAATATATTTTGTATTCGAAACCTTTATGTATTCTAATACATTTTTCCTTTCCTTCTTTCATTTCTATTCGAACCAAGTGGGTGTTAAAACACACACACTGTTGGGTACCCGGCTTCTATAACCATTTGTGTTACATATTATAATACCCAACATCTACCATAGCATTATTGTATCCTTTTAACCTTTCTATTTCCATTTTAATTAAGATCTAGACCGTTTATTCATAAAGTTCCAACCTTTATTAGTCTTAAACGCATTTAAGCTAGATATAGGGTTTCTAAGTGAATCGTATATACTAACGAGTTCATTAAGTCCGTTTTGAACATCAAGTTTATATTTTTATGATACCTCTATACCTGATTTTCTCTAGGGTTAAATTTTAGGGTAAACCATTCATAAAATATAATCTTTATGAGTAAAGAACGTACCTATATGCATTTTTAGGTTAAGGTTAGCTTTGATATGCAACAATAATCTTGTCTCTTGCTTGTATAACCAAGATATATCAAGATCTAAGCTTGGTTTTGGTCTTGGATCGTTGGCCGATTTCAAGAGAGTTTTTGTGTGTGTTTTAGTGTGTAGGGAGCCTAGGAGATGAGAAATGAGGGTTTTAGGGTTTTAGGGAGGTTTAAGGAATATTTATACTTCCTTAAGCCCATGGACCTACTGACCATCACCATCCTTTAATCCATCTTTCACTAACCAAGTCCATACCTTTCTATTTATCTAATCTTAGTTAATTGTTAACACACATTTAAACAAACACAATTCCTTTATTTGTTATTATCAAATATAGGATGTTACAGTTTGCATATAGATTGAAGAAGTGGATGGTAGAGTAGGTGTGTTGTCAACAATTGAAGCCTCCACCACAAGAATGGTAATAATTGCACATGAGCCAAGTGGGTGGAATGGGGTGGGTTGGCCGTAGGTTTTGAGAGGGGAAGGGATGGGTTGGGTTGGTTAGTGGGTGATTAAATAATAACCATAAGTTTTTTTTTTAATGTCTAACGAACTTTAGCTAATCAAACGCATCCCATTTCTAATAGTTGTTGTCATATTTGATCCGATATTTAATTCCAAATAATACGAGCTAAAGAAACTTAATTTTGGTGGTGGTTGGTTTCGAGTTCATAGGGTGTCCTACACTGGTTTTTTTCGCTTATTTTCTAATTTTCGCGATCCAAACCTTCTTAAATTAAGTTTATATTCTATCTCTAATATTCTAATATAAATTTTAATTTTTCGAAGCCATTTCGATATGTTTAGGATTTTATCTGTTTCTATGTCTTCACCCGATGTCATTTTGTGTAGTGTACACTACGCGACAAAATTGGATTTTTTTCAAACTTAATTAAGTATATCTCAAGAATTTTTGGAGGTTTTGGACTAAAATAATATCCTTTTTTATTATATTATTTTATTTACGTAATCAAGCTCACATAAGTTGCTATTTTTTGCCGATTGTCACATCCCTAAATGAGAGGACCCAAAACCCCATCCAGGTGGTTGAGATCTTCGATATATGGGGCATTGATTTTGTGGGTCAGTTTCCTATGTTTAGAGGGAACATATACATCTTCATTACTGTCGACTGTTGGAACTTATGTTTTAGACCGACACATCGAATTAATTTGTGGGTGAAAAATATATTGTTTGGTCTCAACCAAGGGTGGATGGCTTGAAGACCAAGTCATGCTAGACTAGAAAAATAGATGTTTTTATTCATTTGTCTAGTATGAGTGAGTGTATTATGTATTGAGTGATATCTAGGGTTTTATCCCTTTGAGAGAGTCTCCGCCTCCAGGATGAGCTCTCCTGGTGGCGGCTGATATTTCTTAATCAAATTATGTATGTATGTATGTATGCATGTATGTATGTATGTATGTATGTATGTATGTATGTATGAGTGATTCATCATTATGAGAATCATTCGACTAATATTATCGTACTAACATTTCTATCTTGTTTGTGTTTTGATTACAATTGTTCATCCTGTTATCGATTGTTAATCAAATCAGACTCTCTCCCAATACACCTCATCCGTCCAAACATCTTTCAAGAGTAAATACGAGTGAGATTCGATCCTAACCCTAGATCCGAGCTCCACACCGTTAATACCGAATATTCACTCTTCTACATCGGGGCTCGGTTTTCGCAATTGGTATCAGAGCGGGGTTACCGAATTGTTCAGACTAACCACTGAACTGATTCATTTCGCTCTTGAATCCACCATGGACGTTAAACGATGAAGTTCGTTGAAATTATTTTTGGGCGTTTTGAAATTTTTTGATGATTCAGAGAAAATTTTATGGATTGGTGTTTGGGTTGATGACTCGTTTGGAGATCCAACATCAATTTCATGTTTATTTGGTCAGAATGGTCCAGATATAATGTAACAGTGTTATTTGGCCCGTTTTGGGGCGACGCTGTTCATCTGATGATTTCCAGATCTGAAAAGGTTGATTGATGTTATGAAGATAGGTTTCTTTGATTTTGAGATGACTTGGATGGTGCTACAATGATTTATTTCATATTACGAAACTTGTTTCTGGATCTTAAGAATTAGGTTTTGTGTGCTCGTGCTGCACAAACAGTAGATGTGTGTTAAAAAATATTGCCGATGGTACAAACTGATAAGGAGAATATACAAGTCAAGAATGAACAGGTACTAAAGGCAATTTCATCATTGTTTGTTGCAGCAGATGCAAAGTGAATATTCAAGCAGGTTCTACAAGGGCAAATCAGTGAATGATGATGCAGAAATGAAGTTTTGATGTCTCGAGCAGACCATGAACATATAAGATTGAACTCGAGCAAACATGATGATTAATTGTTGCTTCGAACACATGATGTGTTTTGCCCAAGCATATTTTTGGTTCAAGCACAGGTTATCTCGAGCATGTCTTATATCGAGCACATCAAATTCGAGCACACTTAGTGAAACCCATAGCATATTCATTGTCTTCTCAAGAAAACTATCTTTTAAGTGCTTCCTAGCACATTTTGTGCTAGAAAAGTGCTTCCTAACACAGTTTGTGCTAGTGAAAAAATGAAAAATCACAAGTTTGCTTCCTAGCACACTTCCGAGCACACTTTTTCTCCCAAGCATGCCCGATAAAAAATGAAAAATCACAAGTGTTCCGAGCACACTTTTGTGCTAGGAAAGTGCTCCCAAGCACACTGCTTTGCTAGGAAATAGAAAGTTTGTGTTTGTGAATCATTTCAAGGTTCTGAAGAAACTTTTGAGATTTTTTTTGTGCCGTTGACTGTTTGACCAAGCTGTTCTCTACGAAAGATATATACTCAGGGGTATTTTGGTAATTTTTATCCAATCATCAACAAACTTATGTAATTCAAACCTCATCCAATTTCAAGACTTTATCAAAAGCTTTACAAGAACAAGTGTTGACCAAGCTTATGGATTTAATCACTTTTAGTGTCAACCAACATATGAATATGTTTATTTTCAGATTTTTACAATCTTGATAAGGATGGTCAAGATTGTTTCACCCACACTTGATTTGAAGACACATTCATTAAAGACAGTTGTAAGGAAGATGGGGGAGTAAAAATCTTTGAATTTCATTGCAAATGGCTAGCTTCAAATCAAGTAAAAGACTCAAGTTCAGGAAAAGTTGATCAAGATCAATAATCCAAGGTTTGTCAAAGATGTTTCATCGTTTGTAAGTTTTCAGATTTCCTAGTACGGATGAGAAGATAGAGTCATCTCGAGCAACAATGCTGAAAGGATGATCAATAGAGTTTAACCTCCTCTGAAATAGTCACTTGAACAGTCAAGAACAGGTTATGGTTGACTTGAATGCTATCTTAATTCATGGAATGGTTTGACGATGATTTACAAGGGAAAAGACAAATTTGAAGAATTGAAGATTATTTAATGATCACATTGAGTTTATTTCTTTTTGTGATAACCTTCTTACTTGAAGTTAATCTTTGAAGTTCAAAGCCTCGTTCATATGCCCATACAACTATATCCAAAAGTGGTATAAGAGTGATAATTCGAAATGAACAATGGGAGAATGTTAACGTGAGGGGGAGAATTTCAAAGAAAGACAACGAGTTATGAGGTGATCATGGAAGAAATTCGATTGCATCGGTCTGAGGGGGAGATTGTTGGAACTTATGTTTTAGACCGACGCATCGAATTAATTTGTGGGTGAAAAATATATTGTTTGGTCTCAACCAAGGGTGGATGGATTGAAGACCAAGTCATGCTAAACTAGTATAAATAGATGTTTTTATTCATTTGTCTAGTATGAGTGAGTGTATTGTGTACTAAGTGAGATTTAGGGTTTTATCCCTTTGAGAGAGTCTCCGCCTCCAGGATGAGCTCTCCTGGTGGCGGCTGTATTTCTTAATCGAATGTATGTATGAATGTGTGTATGAGTGATTCATCTTTATGAGAATCATTCGACTAATATTATCGTACTACCATTTCTATCTTGTTTGTGTTTTGATACAATTATTCATCCTATTATTGATTGTTAATAAAATCAGGCTCTCTCCTAATACACCTCATCCATCCAAACATCTTTCAAGAGTGAATACGAGTGAGATTCGATCCTAACCCTAGATCCGAGCTTCACACTGTTAATATTGAATATTCACGCTTTCGCACCGGGGCTCGGTTTTCACAATTAAATAAAAATATTTGAATTTCATTGCAAATGGCTAGCTTCAAATCAAGTAAAAGACTCAAGTTCAGGAAAAGTTGATCAAGATCAATAATCCAAGGTTTGTCAAAGATGTTTCATCATTTGTAAGTTTTCAGATTTCCTAGTATGGATGAGAAGATAAGAGTCATCTCGAGCAACAATGCTGAAAGGATGATCAGTAGAGTTTAACCTCCTATGAAATAGTCACTTGAACAGTCAAGAACGGGTTATGGTTGACTTGAATTCTATCATAATTCAGGGAATGGTTTGAAGATGATTTACAAGAGAAAAGACAAATTTGAAGAATTGAAGATTATTTGATGATCACATTGAGTTTATTTCTTTTTGTGATAACCTTGTTACTTGAAGTTGATCTTTAAAGTTCAAAGCCTCGTTCATATGCCCATACAACTATATCCAAAAGTGGTATAAGAGTGATAATTCGAAATGAACAATGGGAGAAGCTTAACGTGAGGGGGAGAATTTCAAAGAAAGACAACGAGTTATGAGGTGATCATGGAAGAAATTCGATTGCATCAGTCTAAGGGGGAGATTATTGGAACTTATGTTTTAGACCGACGCATCGAATTAATTTATGGGTGAAAAATATATTGTTTGGTCTCAACCAAGGCTGGACGGCTTGAAGACCAAGTCATGCTAAACTAGAATAAATAGATGTTTTTATTCATTTGTCTAGTATGAGTGAGTGTATTGTGTATTGAGTGAGATCTAGGGTTTTATCCCTTTGAGAGAGTTTCCGCCTCCAAGATGAGCTCTCCTGGTGGCGGCTGATATTACTTAATCGAATGTATGAATGAATGTGCATATGAGTGATTCATCTTTATGAGAATCATTCGACTAATATTATCATACTACCATTTCTATCTTGTTTGTGTTTTGGTTACAATTGTTCATCCAATTATTGATTGTTAATCAAATCAGGTTCTCTCCCAATACACCTCATCCATCCAAACATCTTTCAAGAGTGAATACGAGTGAGATTCGATCCTAACCCTAGATCCGAGCTCCACAACGTTAATACCAAATATTCATGCTTCCGCACCTGGGCTCGGTTTTCACAATTCACATCGAATTAATTTGTGGGTGAAAAATATATTGTTTAGTCTCAACCAAGGATGGATGGCTTGAAGACCAAGTCATGCTAGACTAGTATAAATAGATGTTTTTATTCATTTTTCTAGTATGAGTGAGTGTATTGTGTATTGAGTGAGATTTAGGGTTTTATCCCTTTGAGAGAGTCTCCGACTCCAGGATGAGCTTTCCTGGTGGCGGCTGATATTTCTTATTCGAATGTATGTATGAATGTATCTATGAGTGATTCATTTTTATGAGAATCATTCGACTAATATTATCGTACTATCATTTCTATCTTGTTTGTGTTTTGATTACAATTGTTCATCCTATTATTGATTGTTAATCAAATCAAGCTCTCTCCCAATACACCTCATCTGTCCAAACATCTTTCAAGAGTGAATATGAGTGAGATTCGATCCTAACCCTAGATCCGAGCTCCACACCGTTAATACCGAATATTCACGCTTCCGCACCGGGGCTCGGTTTTCACATCGACTACGTGCCCAAATGATTGGAGGCTCAAGCCTTACCTATATATTTCACGGGGTTGTAGCGGGATTCTTGCGAAATCTCTGTGCTCGATTCCGTACTCCTAAGACCCTGATCAGTGATCGGGGTACCCACTTTTGTAATGCTCAGATGGATAAGGATCTGAAACATGATGGGGTCACCCATCTACTTTCTACGGCCTACCATCCTCAGACTAGCGGTCAAGTGGAAAAATTCAAGAAAACAGTTGGAAACAGTCGCGCGGATTGTGCTGAAAATCTGGATGATGCACTCTGGGCCTTTTGTACTGCATTCAAAACGCCTATTGGGACCGCTCCCTTTTGTCTAGTTTATGGAAAGGTGTGTCATCGTCCTATTGATTTAGAACATCGTGCGTATTGGGCTTTAAGATATGTAAATCTTGATTTATCTGCGGCGGGAAAGAGTAGTTTTCTTCAGATTCATGAGGTTGAGGAGTTATGGAATGAGGTATTTGAAAGAAGTTGGGGGTATAAGGAGTGGACGAAGGAACGTCATGATAAACATCTTAATGGGTGAAAAGAGTTTAAGTGTGAGGATAAGGTGCTTCTGTACAATTCCCGGTTGAAGTTGTTTCTAGGTAAATTGAAATCCTGATGGTATGGCCGTTCGTTGTGAAGGAGGCATTTCCGTATGGAGAAGTTGAGATAGAGGCCGACGATGGACATTCTAGGAAAATGATTGGGCATAGACTGAAGCATTATGTTGGAGATCCACTTGGTGATCACGAGGAGGAGGCGATCTACCTTGATCCGTTGGAGAATAGAGGAGGAGAGCACACTCGGGACTTCGTCCAAGTTGTAGAGTTTTTATAAGATTTAGTTTCATTATTTTATTTTAATTTTATTCTGCTTTATTTTATTTTTCTTTGAGTTTGTTTTAGTCCTTAGAGTCTGTTTGATGTTTGCTTTGGGTTGTTTTGAGTTTTATTTTGCAGAATTGGTTTTTCTCGTTCGTACTCAATCTTCATTCGGACGAGGATTTTTCTGAGTGTATCATATTGTAGAGGACACCCGGAAGCCGCGGACACGAATGAAATGCTATATGTTCGCCTTGGAACAGGACTTGTGAAGATAACTCCATTATTACCAGGGGAGTCTCTTCCAATTTATTTTTTATTTGCTTACATTTTTTATTCTACTTTATTTTTTGTCCTTTTATATTCCTACATTAGGGACAATAAAGATTTCAAGTGTGGGGATAGGAACTGATGTTTTCTTTTATGTTAAAATTTAACAAATAATCTAACATTTCAAAAAAATAAAAAAGGTTTTAAAAAAAATGAAAAAACAAATCTAAAAAATATTTACAAAAGTTTTAAAAATGTCATTTGTAATTGTTTTTCTGTATTAAATATGAGAAGATATATTACCGATGAATTTTGACACACTCTTGAAATATTTAAGAAATTTTAAAAGAAAAAATAAAAGAGTTTTTCAATCAACACATATAATTGGATGTGACTGACTGGGTAGACTCCATATTTGATGTGTCAGTAGGCTCAACCCCTTAAGAGTGAAAGGACTGTATGATTGTAGACTTAATTGAACTTAAATTGCTTGATTTTTAGTGGGATACTTGTTAGATTTAAAAAAAATAGGATGAAATGTCGGGCCATACTCAAGCCTTATGTTTAGTTTATCGAAAAATTAAAATTTTATAGAAATCTGAATAGACTAATCATACGATGCTTGGATAGGTTTAACGTTAGGGTATGCTTAAGTAGCATGTGATATAAGCATAAATGTCATACTTCTAGTTTAAGTGGTTAACACTTCATAGGCGTATGGTCTATAACCTTAAATCCTGTATTAATGGGATGCTCAAGGGTTCGAAGACCATGAGTATTTATGCGATATATCATCTGGGTATTCATATCTCCTAAGTGAATTTATGAATATTAAAAGAGCTCAAAGAACAAACCCACAGTTCGTTTTGCCAAACATAAGTAATAAAACTGATCATCTCGTACTTCAAAGTACAAATACACTACTGACTGATCATCCACGTTGTCAGTCATATAGGGTCCCCTCCCCTTGCTCGCTTCCTATTACCATTAACAAACGGACCACAAGGGACACGTCATGTGTAAGCCCTACAGATGAATTCATGCATATTCACCCTTGGATATGGACTTTGGGGTGTTGCTGGATAACGGGGGTATGTCATGTAGTGGGAGCACTTACTAGTTAGTTATTTAATACATACCTTAATCATATACAATGGCTGCTAGGTAGACCTTGATGCTTAAGCTTAGGTGGATAAACAACATCCTTGATCGTCTTTAGCTATTCTAATAAGTGGTATACCATGTTTTGATCAACAAGATAAAAGGTTAAAGTCAAGTTAGGCTGGCTCGATTCCGGTAAAACCGTAGAAAAATTGTTTTAACTGTGGGTCCCACTAGCTAATAAACATGTCGCATCTTACTTTTCTCAGTAAGTATTAATGGGAATGGCTTTAGGTGGACAACAATACTAACAATCAACCGGAATTATCTTATTAAGCGAATTCCGATAAGTGAACAAATATGTAGTTGTCAGGGTTTAAAGTGAATAAGTATTCGGAAATCGTGATTAATGTGTTTGATAATTTTTGAATATTGAAAATAAAAGAAAATAAAAGAGTTGTGGGTTTGTATTGTATATCTCGGTTATGATCATGTGTAGAAAACGTTTTTATGACAAAAAAGGTTTAAGTGTGGGGATATTAGATGTGTTCTAAACTGTATGTAAATTTAAATGAGTAGCTAAATACTTTATACTACCTAGTTTTTGGTTGAGTACTATGTTATATTGATGGTTTGACGAATTACTGTTAGACATTGGTTGATCTAGTGTTATGGTAAAGTTTTTAATTGGTTTGTTCATGATATTGTTGAGTATTTAAATATGATTTATTGTTTTAATTATTATTCCACTTGTGTTTGATAGTCATTGGTGATTGTTAGATGCATAATTTGGTTGTCTACTTTGTGTTTTCAACTTGTTTGCGATTTATAGTCGAAATAATCGTCGGAATATTTATTGAGAGCGGATTAGATTTTATTATTCTATATCTAGAGAGGCCGGGAGGCAATTTAGTGTTGTGTCATCTTTGTCTTTTATGGGTTTGGGTAATAATTGCACGGGAGTGAGTTATCCTAGGTCCCTTAGATTATTGTGGTACAAGTTGTGTTCAAGTTAATTAATAATATCCCCTTATATTAATAAATATTGTATTCGAAAAGACCGGGAGGTGATTTGGATTTTGGGGTATGATGCGTGCGTGCAGTGTTGGTAAAATGGTAACTGGTTGGGGGTTTAAGCTTTGCACAATATCGTGTTTTAAATTTATAAAAGTGATTTCTACTAAAACTAAACACACACAAAATAGGCAAGTGTACCTATCGTATATGTAGGGTAGTATTGATAAAAACCAAGTATCGATACGTGGACACAAATGTTTCAAATAATGAATCTTTGTCATACTTTAATCAGAGGGTTTAATCATTTTTGAGACTGATTTTTAAACTTATTATAAATTAGAAATACTTATATATAATATATAGGTGACAAGAAGAAAAATTCTAAGTGAGTAATTCAATTATATGAAGGTTTATCATCTAATTTCAAGAATCCTTTCCATTATTCCTTGATGATTATTAAATAAACATGTGATAAACTTGTCCTAAGAATATATGATAGAAAAGTCTCTCATTTATAAGTGAACATATTTTATGACATAAAAGAAAGTAGCATGCATTTTAAAGTCCATCCTTTCCTAATGTCATACTACCACGAGAATGTCAATTTAAGTAGACAAGCAGTTTGGTATAGTAGAATGATTTCTCAAATACCGATCCTAACAACTTCGAGTGATTGTAGTTAACTCACACAACCTCCTCTTGGTTGATTTAATTATATCATAATTACAAAGTCCATTAACATATGATTTCTTTAACTAGCATGATAACCTAAGCAGTCGTGTTAACAATGTTATTTCAGAATTATTAAAACTAGAGAAATAGATCATAGCTTATATCTCATCATTTCTAAGTACAACATAAGGATTCATGTTTTATCTTGAATAAGTTATCAAAGTATTCTTTTTACCATTTCTAGTTTCCAAGAACATGAGTTAACATGAATGATTATAAATCATCAACTTTGATGTATTGAGTTAAAGTGTTAAAACATTTATTCATCAATGGATAATTGCAAAATAAACATGTACTATACCAAACTAAGGCACATGTTTCACATAATCATCAAGTAAAACAAAGCTTCTTCATAGATTATAGATGGTAATTGGAGTTTAGCTTATGATGAGCATTATTATGAACATAAAAAGAAATGATGATAACAAACACATGATTAAACTAGAACACTCTAACCAAATGTGGATGAATCTCCATTCTTAATGATGATGGATTATGGTGATGATGATGTTGATAGATTCTGATGATAACCTCCAAACCTTCAAACTCCTCACAAGATCTTCAATATGAGTGTAATGTGGGTGTTTTTTATAAGAGAAATCTGTTTAGAGATCTTCTTCAAGCACACCAAGTGAGTGCAACTTAAGCCTCTATTTAGAGGCTGTCTGGAGGGAGGGGCACGGCCCCGTGCTTTATGAGGCACTGCCCCGTGTCCACGTGTCCCGGTTGCATGTTGTCAGATTGTACATGATGACTCACCACGGGGGCGTGCTTCTGAGGCACATCCCCGTGCTTTTTATTGGCATGTGCTTAAATTCATTTTGTCTTATCTGAAGGTGACCACGGCCCCGTGGTTGAGTAGGCATGGTCCCGTGCTTTTGTCTTCAGTGTTTGTCTTTTCTTGTAGATTTTTGTCTTTTCTTGTGATCAGAAGCATGGGGGCGTGTTTCTTGGAGCATGGGGGCGTGTTTCTTGTTTTTCTTGTGTTTTCTTCCGTCTTTCTTTGTCTTTTTGCTTGTTTCTTCATTTGAGGCTTGGGTTTACCTGAATTTGGATTTTATTATGATAATTGGCCTCTGAGCTATGTTATTTGATAGAAGTTGCAGTTTTTAAAGATTATTTGATGCTGAAAAGATGTATAATTTTATATACATCAAACTTCCCCACACTTGAACATTGCTTGTCCTCAAGTAAGATACTTATAAATATTCTCTAAAGTAGCAAGTTAGGACCATAGCTTCAAATATCCCTAAAAGAGTTCTAATAAAATTGGAACAAAATAACCAACCTTAAATCATAAAAATAAATGTAGTGATATATAAAAAGATGATTTGTTTTATGAGCTTTTGTTTATGCAAAAAGTCACGTTCTCACAATGTTCACTCTCACTTGGTTTATATATCTGATCATACCTGTGATGTATGTATGTGAACACTCTTAGTCAGAATGTGACCTGTGAAAAATAAGGTTGTAACAAGTTAAATCTCCACCTATGTGAAGGGTTGCATAGATCAGAAGGTAATTCGGGTTGGTTTTGTCTGAATCGGGATTGGTTGTTTTACGGTGGTTCAAGGGTTTCGGTTAATGAGGATGGTAAATACAACTTCTGTTGATTCTTGGGAGTCTTAAGATGTCTTCAGTGGTAAGCTTTTTCTCCAGTTTGTGAAACACTTTTTTTTAGTAAAACAAATCTAGTGACTCTTTTAAGGTCAGATCGTCAAGACCAGTTTTGTCGAGGATGTGAATCAGTTCTTCCTCAATCATGTTCTGAACATAACTCCCAACTCTAATGGATCGTTCGGCTTTGAGCCTAATAACCCCCCCCCCCCCCCAATTAGTTCGGTATATTCATGTTGAGACTAAGTTTGACTTTTTCTACATCTTCCTTCGTGGGACCAGTTTCCGCATCCTAAGCATCGCTCAAATATTTTTGATCTTCTTTACATTGCACTTTTGAAAACTCCACAAAATGGTGTCCTTTGTTCGTTTTGGCGCCACTTTTTTTCTCACCTCATTGCTTAAGAGAAATATTCTCGCCCTAAGTTCTGGAAGCAACCTAGGTTTTGCGAAATGTGTGCAGCAAAGGAAATTGAAATCGAAAGAATGGATTTCCAGTTCTTTAGGGTCTACCGGTAAAATACCAGTGTTGTATTTTACCGGTTTGTGATGGGTAAAGTGGTAAGGTTTTGGTTTAGGGTTTTGTAATTTGGAGAAAGGTTTGAGGGGTTTATAGTGATATTGCATTCTTCCTTATATAACGCTTCGTGCGGTCTTGAAATGACTATTTGTGACAAGTTCTAATTCACATGAAACATATGACTCACTCAATGCTTTCGAAAAAAATATTTACGGCATGAGGTTTATCTCACGGTAACGGAGGGATTGGGTATAAACGCCATATTTTGCATAAATTTATTCTCAATATTACAAAACTTCTTTTTATTTTTTTCACTTTTTAGTTATAAAAGATTTTTAGTTTGGTTATTTGCAAAAAATTTTCCTAGATTTTCTTTTGGTTTGATTATGAAAACTAGTCTTTGTTTGCTAGAAAAATTTATAGTTTAGTAGAGAATTTTATAATTAGTTGATCAAGCAATTGGTCAGGTAATTCCCCTCCCCACACTTGAATCTTACATTTTCCTCAATGTGAAAAGATTCATAAGAAGATTAAAATTCTAATTAAGTATGGTGGGTGAAATGGAGAGGTACCTCCCTACGGGTTAACGAGGTTTCAACAGAGCGTCCCCTGTTTTTCGTCCATTTTCCTGTTTTGTACCTGAATAATATAAAACTGCAAACAACCACAAATAACTAAGCATAATTCTACCGAAAATTGGGTATGGAATCATCCATAACCTGCCCACATGGGCTAAATAAGTACCTACTAAAATGTCTTGGCACCCACGGCCATAAAAAGTATCCAACCAAACAAACAAGTGACAAAATGTAAATTGTTCAAACAAGCATAAAAATATAACTATAACATAACTAAATTCTTTTAATTATAATTATTATTTTTATTTAAAGTTGTAATAAATAATATATAAATATTTATATATAAAAATATATTTGTTTAGAAAATACTTGACGAAATAATTATATTATAACAATAAGATAGGTTTGTAAGGCCCCAGTCCTGGTGCCCTACGTTGATACTAGATTTACTCATAAACACAGTCCTAAATATCAGAGTTAATTAAAACTTTTCACGAAAAAGATAAATGAAAACCATTCATTACATAAGTCTTAAAATTTAAACCATATAAAAGATGTCTTAAGTTCAAACATCATAAAATTAGGTCTTCAGATGCCAGCTTCTTTATTCTTCTGTCATGTGCCCCTCTTAGTCAGCTGTCTCATCCTCCTCACCTGCGTGCATACTAAAAGTCAACTACGCTGAGTGAGTTCTAGTTAATCAGGCAACATACAATACGATCACATACTTACTTATACGTATCCAAAGATACATATTACTTAACATGTTTATCTTTCTTTCATGCATACATAATACATAAGTATATATCTTCATTATTACTTTCATTCTTTCTTTCTTTCATTCTTTCTTTTTTTTATCTTACTTTACATACATACTTATACATTTTAAAAAGCATTTAGCCCTACTTCCTCGAGTATTATTAGGTCATGGTTCCCTTTCTACCTCGGATATTATTAGGGTCCGGTTCCCTCCTTCATCGAGTATTATTAGGGCTCGGTTCCCTTCTTCCTCGAGTATTATTAGGGTTCGGTTCCCTTTTCTGCCATACAACCATACCATACATTCCTTTATTTTTATAATTATAAACTTCCATACGTACTCTCAATCTTTACTATAGCATACATATATCATTCATAAAACAATCACAGATCATACACTTACCACTTAAGGTAAGTGTATTAACTAATCACATCGGGTATGCACACAGCCCCGAAAACATAACAAGGAAATGGGGTTAGAAACTCACTTGTATTCTTTGCTTCTTAGAGTTAACTGTGATACCCCTCCTAAGTTGTGCACGGCTAACTGTGTAACAATTATAGTATCAATTAACTACTTTTAATTATATCATACTTCAAAGTTATTGAAACCCCTAGCTACGGGGGTCCTGGGGCGGCGCCTCTGGCATCGGGGTCTAGGGGCAGCAGCGCCTAGCAGGGTCCAAGGGGCAGAGCCCCTGGCTTGGGTCGAGCTACTAGGTCAGCTTGAAAAAATTTTATTTTCATTAACAGTCCTTTACTAAAAGTTCATCGGAACATTCTAAGTCTGAACTAATCTAATTGAATTCTCAGGTCTAATTGAATGACATATTCAATTCGAATGGAATTTCTATTCGAATAGCAGATTCTATTCGAATGGACATTTTATTCGAATGGCAGATTCTATTCGAATGGAAGATTTTATTCGAATGGCAGATTCTATTCGAATGGCAGATTCTAATCGAATGGACTTTCTATTGAATGGCAGATTCTATTCGAATGGACTTCTAATCGAATCGAATCACCCATTCGATTCGATCATTTTCCCATTCGATTCGATTACTTCCTTGAGTTAGAGGTTCCTTAAAGACTTGATTCATATGCTTCCATTCTCATCATTTTCCTCCGATTACATTTCCCTTTGATTCGAATACTTCTCATTCGAATACTTTTACATTTTTTTCATTCGAATACTCCTACTGTAGCGTTCTGTTGTTAATAGTATTACATATATTATCGTCCATCATTATATTTACCATTATTTCATCTTTTAACCATTTTTATGTCATCACTGGCCAAGATCTAGCTCGTTTGACAATAAAGTTTAAACCTTTATTGGTTTCCAAACCCGATTTAGCTAGATCTTCGCTAACGAGTTGAACAAGCCCATATCTAACATCAATTTAATATTTTTATTGTATAAAAATGCCATATTTGCCTTTGTATAAAATCTTAGGGCAAGCCAACCTTAAAAACTAAACCTTTACATCTAAAAACGTACCGTTTGGCGTATTGTAGCTACGGTTAGCTTCAACACGACTAGAGTCGTTTCTCTTATTCGTTTGATGAAGATCTAGCACGAACCTTCTTGATGCGGATTCAAACTTATTCATAAGGATAAGGGAGTGTTTGTGTGTGTTTTTGAGTGTGTATGGAGGCTAGAAGATAAGAATGATGGTTTTAGGGTGGTTTAAGGGGTTTATATACCCTTAAGCCCATGGACCTAAGGCTCATCAGCATCCCTTATTCCATCTTTCTTTGTCCAAGTCCACACTCTATTATTTTACTTAACTAAATATAAACATGCCCTTAAATAAACAAAACTTCTTTTACTTATTATTATCAAAAGTAGGATGTTATAATATTTATATTAATTATGTATTTTAAATTAAAAACCCTTTTTAAATCTTTAATACTAAAATCCTTAACAATTTTAAAAACTATTTATATACATATATATATACACACACTAGTAGAAACCCGCGAAATGCGGCGGGAAGACAATCCTAATTCATTGGTATCGATCCAGCTTGTTTAACATATTACACAACTTAATTCGTCCACTTTTCAAGGTTTAGTTCTTGTATTGTAGGGAGAGGGGGATGTAATTATGATTTTCTTTATTTAATAAAATAAGACATAAGTATAATCATTGCGAACATACACTAAAGTGAAATATTGTACAACAGTCAACAAAACGTTGTGTCGGGTTTTGATATTATAACGTTGACATTGTTGATATATAATCCTCCATTGGCAACAACTCAATTTTTTAAAATATAACTGTTTTACTGTTAAAATATAATCCTTCACCGAATCTCATAATTGTAAGCCCTAATCAAATATATAGTTTATACTCTATATATTCAAGTTAACATTAATATGTAATATTATTTTACTAAGTACTTTTACAACAAAGACTATAAATGATAGATATATCATTCTGCAAAATAATATTTGAGGTCATACTCCATTTAGAAGGCCTGCATTGCTTTAAGTTGAGCAAATTTGTGCCGCTCCACTATCAAGCTTATTAACATGTAATGAATAGCACGTTTATCCGGGTCACACCAACTCCTTTACCTGTTACCCAACATACCCGTTTAACCACATGTAACAAATATGATTGAAAATAAATAGTGACATCCAAAAGTCAAAATGGTTCAAATGTTACAACTGTATAAACTATAAAGTCATTCAAAATTAAAATTGAAAGACATAATACTATTATAATTATCTAAATTTTTTGAAGTCATTAAGACCTTTTATGTATTTCTCAATTTCAAAGCTAAAATAATATAATAATAAAGATACCATTGTGAAAATGTCTACAGGACTAAAACTTGTGGACCATTTTTAGGAATGGCAATGGGTCAGGTTTGGGTCAGGATTAGATATTCCTAAATTCATACCCGGTTATTAAAATCCGTACCAAACCCGTCCTATACCCGTTGGGTTTTAATCGGGTAATTAGCTGTCAGGTTTCGGGTTTTCCCATCGGGTTTCGGGTTTCCTATCTGGTTTTGATAAAATACCCGTCGGGTATACCCGGCTCAAAACCCATTGGGTATCTACTGGGTTTTGACAAAATATAACTAATAGATTACAAATATGGTTACCATAAAGATAAAATATCTCAGATAATTGACATAAACAAGTTTCGAAAAATAATATATTTGGAATATAGTATACATATATAATATAATAAGCTATATCGGGTACAGCGGGTATATAATCGGGTAAATGGGTCTATGTTATCGGGTAATCAGGTATATTAGAAATCCCAAATCCGTGAAAAATTTCAAAACTAATCTCAAACTCGTCCCAAACCTTAATGGGTGAGGTATTACTAGTCCCATTTATGTCGGGTTTAGGTTTTCCCATCAGGTTCGGATTTCATTGCCATCCCTAACCATTTCCAGTCCAAAATTAAAGATTCAAAATTAATTGTTTTCTACTATTCAGCAACAACTCATAACTGACGAGCATGTTGTCACAAATTGGAAGCATTAGTTGCAAAAATTATATTATCATCTAAAAAAAAAGAAACAATATAGGGTTGTTAAACATGTCGTGTTCGGCAGTCCAACCTAACTCAATATCATCACCATGCATTCGTTTGCCAAAATTAAGATCGAATAAGTATGCAAGAAAGGAACAAAAATTGACCTTTGGAAGAGATTCTGTTTGAAACGGAAGCTATGCTTTTCTTATCTTGAAGAAATGGAAGATCTTAGTTTGCGTGAAGCCTGAACTGATACATACCAGCCCGTCTATACATTTACATGCATTCAATCTCCATCCCACACATAACATAACAAACACCCTTTTCGATCACATACACATATAATCAATATGTAACAACCACCTAACGTATAACATACCTTCATGAAAATGGACGGCCTAGTGTAAAATAATTTGTCCATGAGTCGATTTCATTAACATGAACAGGTCGGGTTGTGCGGGGTAGCGGCCTAACGAGCCAGAACAAAAGCGGTGAAATAAATTAATAATGAATTTACACAATATAAACCCGAAAACATGACTCTACCTAATAATAAATTAGTACCAAATGCAAATAATCAAAATCAACAGCAAATAATGGTTAATTATTTTGTTGATGCATGTAATAAGCGACAGCATAAATTAAACAAATGGACTAAGTTTGAAACATTACTACCAAAGGTGATACAATACTTAAGACACTATACCTGCAAGTATGATATGATTGATGTTTAAAATGCTCAAAAATAAGTCGATTTCATGAACATGGATAGGTCTGGTCATTCAGGGCCTAATGGGCCAGAACAAAAACAGTGAAATAAAATTAATAATGTATTTACACAATATAAACCCAAAAACATGACTCGCCCTAATTATAAATTAGTACCAAATGCAAATAATTAAAATCAACTGTTAAATATATAAAAATTCCATTTCGGAACAGTTTCAAAAGGCAAAAAATAAACAAAGCATAAACAATTTCAATACTAAAACAATTGTTGTTGCTAATTATTGGGTTGGAAAAAGCATGAAAATGGTAGGCGACCTGCCATTAGTACCGGTCCTTTATGTTGCTTTCCTAGATCCATTTGCTAAAAACTCTAACATAGGTAACCTGAAAGCCAATGTTTTACCCTTTATCAGTACACAAATAGCCCTAAATCTTACAACCAAAATGAACTGTAAAAAAAATAATCAGGATGTACAAGTTTAATTAAAAACAAGACCACTCTATTGTGTACCTAGATGGTTTTAGCTTTCCCAATCAAGTCATAGATTGAACCGAAAGTGCTAGCCAAAGCATGAAGCAAACACCGGCGCACCGCTATCCTGACCTGTAACTTTCACATCGGTTAAACCAATTAAACAACTACTAAACCAAATCAAGCAATATTTTGCCAGATTTACAAATCTTTAAATTCCAGTATATTCAAAACTGGGTACAAAAAACTCATCGCCTAATATTACAAACAATAATAACGAATAAAACAGAAAATTGAATACCTAACAGATAATGTTTCATCAGTACCCTTGTAGACCAGATGTCTAATACCTTTGGTGGTGAGAAAATAGCATAATTTCGATCATAATCACCATAATCTGCAATGCATCAGTTCAGCAAAATGTAAACACCAAAAATGGTACGTTGCACATATAAATTCACAATAAAAAAAAGTATAAATGATATGTATATATGATGATTAAGAGGAGTAATTGCCATGTCATTATTAGCAAGACTACTGGAAGAAATACCCCAACCTACAGTTTTCTGTAACAATTAGACTCTTACATCAAAACAGATCTACCTCCCAATTCCGAAACAAACCAAAAGTTAAAAATCTCGATAGCCGCCTGGAGAAATCAACCAAAAACAACATTAGTTCCATTATAAACTAACCTAATTCAACAGTTAGTAAAGGGATTCACTATGAAAATTTAACATATTCCTCATGAAAACCGTATATACTTAGGACTCAAGGGTACTCGTTTGCTACAATTGAACAATACATGATTAAGAAGGGATTAGGTTGTTAGTGCACGGTTTTGGTGTCCGTAGCGATAGAATAAGTTATAGATAGTCTAGTTTGTTTATTTATTGTAAAATGGCCCATTCGCTATGGATAGAACAGCAAATGAGGTCCATTTGTTATAGACTAGCTATTCGTTAAGGTATAAGCCCATTCGCTATGGACTGTATAGCGAATAGAGACCCATTCGTTATGAAGGCATAACGAATGATGGCTTATTCTTTAAGTTATTACCCATTCGTCATGGAGGCATAATGAATGGTGTCTCATTCGTTATTACTATATAACAAATGAGACTACCTTAACGAATGTGAGCTTAGGGCCTATTTATAGGCAGCTCCTGTTCATAATTTAAGTAAATCAGAGCCTTAATTTATCCATACCCTCACCCTGATGGATTCTCTCAAGCATAACTTATTACCCATCATAATGTATTCATTGTTAACTAATCGTACTGGAAAAACAAATATTTTAGAAATCAAGAAGATGAAATCAAACCTGGAGTATTTTGAAAGTTCAAATGGAACCTCCGATCCACCTAAATATCTTTGGATCGAGTCCTCAAACCATCCTCTGCTTCTTGATTTAGGTGAGAGGTAAAGAGGCAGAAGAGAAACTTTTGTGAGGTTCAAAAACCATGCTCTGATACGTGATACTTTGAGAGTTTTAGGGTCATTTGAAATTAGAAATACCCATCACAAACCAGGATGTGCGAGAGAAGTTGTTTTGGAAGTATATACATTATAAAGTTGTACCTTGTTTATGAAAGGTGGTAAAACTCTTGTATTTAAGAGTTTTGTGTAAAAAGACATTTTTGTCCTTCCTATATACATTTTAGTGTGTGTATATATATATACACACACACATACATACATGTATATATGGTTTTAACCAAGGTTCAGAGAAGTGACTAGTTTACATCTCGGTTTGTATAAAATACTAATTAATTATTATATTTATAATGTTAATAATATAACTTATATAATTAAATATAACATATAATAGTTTAAACCAAAATTACCAAAAATAAGGATAAAAACGGGCTGGGGGTCGAACCCGCGCCCCCAGCCGTCCTCGTGACTTAGCTCATATGAACCAGCCAACTGGGCTGGTGTCTAACTCATGTTATAACCAGAAACAAAAATATTTAAACAAACAGATACAATACTCAGTTCTTAACAAACCCTAGAATCATCAATCGGCGAAATTGTTAACTGATTGGCCGATTAACCATAGTGCTAAAGTTGAGGGAGAAACGACGATCATAACCGTATAGCAAATTACCTTTATTTATATTAATATGGTGTTAATAAGCCCGATAAGTGGACGGCATATAGCGATTCAAGACCAGACTCGTATATGGAGACTGATATAATATAATTGATTATGGGGGATAGTTAGGCGATGGTCATAACAACGCGCAGACACAATTAAGTGGTTTCAAACGATCTCTAAATGGTATTACCTAATTGTGAGTGTCTGTGAGGCCAGTTATGGTATGAATAACAAAATGCATGATTCAATTTCCATGTTTACCACGAAGATTGTGGTTCAAGCTATCAAACAGGTTTGATTAACAAATTGGGTATGATATACGAGCCTGGGTTAACGGGTTAATGGGTTAAGATATAATAAATTAACAGATTTGCATAATGGTCCTTGGACTATGGATAGGGGTATAATATGGGGTTAGAGTAGAGCTTAGGGTTTAAATTGTATATAGTTCAAATTTTTTATGATATATTAAAGAAATATAATAAACAAATAATAATAAAATAATAACTCGATAAACGCGATATTTTATTGATAAAATTTCCAGAACATAAAAATGGGTCGGGTAATGGGTATAAAATATTAAATGGAAAATCCGAATTGTTACATACAACGTGCCTCGACACAATTAGTTTTTTATTTTCTAGACTTTGTTGTATTTTAAAGAGTATACTGTAGTTTTCGTCCATGTGGTTTGTTCAAAATCTGCGGTTTTAGTCCAGTAATTTCAAATTTGCGATTTTTGTCCCTATGGTTTCATTTTACCTGCAATTAAACCCGAATTCACTAACCCCGTAAAGTTTGGTCGTTAAACCCGCCAGCGTACGGTTTTGTCCTTTTTTTTCCAGATACACCGCAGCCCCTCACGTGAGGGGGGCTTGCAAATTACAACTGGGTTTATTTAGGGAGAAAAGGGACAAAAATTTTGTAACATTTCGGTTTTCCGTTTCCTTTCGGTTTTTAATCATTACCCGACCCGGGTTCGGGTTCAGGTAATTTATCAATAAAGTTCATTGTTGTTTATCATTTTACTTATTTATTTATTTTATTTGATTAAAACTATAATTCATGTGCAATATCTACCCCCAAACTAATAATTGATCCATTTTGCATCCAACCTCAAAGACCAAGGACCCAATTGCAATTATTATTCAACCTTTTTTCCCTCCTCTTCACCCTCTCACGACACATAAATATTGAATCACGGCTCTTTTAACCATGTAACACTATAAATACCCAACCTCGTTTCAATTAAACTTGCACACACATCCCTCAAAGCATCACGAAACAAAACCTTAACTCAATTCTTACATTCGAAGCCGTCAAGACCTGATTTGTGTTCAAGCTCCAGCCGCGAGACTTACACCGCCATTAACCATCGATTCATAACCTTTTCTGGTAATTATAATATACTGTAAGTTCATTTTTATTCGATTAACAAAAACCCCAACACAATTTAATTAAACACCAAGCAATTAAACAGATTTAAAATCTAGGGTTTTAATTTGGGGAAAAAACAAGAACCAGATCTTAAACAAACAGATACAATACTCAGTTCTTAACAAACCTTAGAATCATCAATCGGCCAAATCGTTAACTGATTGGCCGATTAACCAGTAAAGGCGCTGGCCTGATGGCCAGCACATGTTATCTTAAAGTCTGAACCGGCCTGGGGCGAGGGTTCGAATCGCCCAGGCCAGGTTTTGTTGTTTATAATTGTTATTTTTATTTTTATTTACTTTTAATCAAGGATTTTGATATTAATACATGTATATATACTTAAATATGCATTTTCTTCATAAAACGAACTCCGGATCTAATTTCGTGTCATTGGACTTTTATTAACCATGTAATATACATATATGTATATATATAAATACATGTATATATGTTGTACATATAATAGATAAAAATAACAATAAATTCTTTTATCAATCGCTTAAATGAGACGTATTGTTATCTTATCAATGCTCAAAGTATTTTATCTCGTATCTTTACGTTAATATATTATTGTATATAATTTTAGTTTATCTATAATTATAATAATAATAATAATAATAATAACAAGGACGACAACAACAATAACATTAATAAATATAATAGTAACCCTTATAATTAACGAAAATGTATCTAATAATATTATAGTATGACACACAACCATAACGAATCTCAAAACCCGTCATAAATCTTAGTATTTCGTTATGATTATATTTAATTCATATTGTCATGAACAACTAGGAATATTTGTTGGTAAACCTCGAGGAGCTTGACCGTTTTCCATCCTAGCCTTTTCTTTTATTATCTCGCCCCCGTTTATCCTACGCTATAAGGTGAGTTTACATATCCCCTTTTTTCATCTTTTAAATTTTGGGGGTGGCATGTATGCCCTATTTAAATTACTCATTTTTATTTATTCATCTATTCATAACACAACTCAATATATGTTTATGTGTGATTATTGTATGCTCTATGTGTTAAATTGTTTATTTTATGTTTTGTGGTTGGTATCTCATCCTCATATATCATCATCTAGTATGATCATACACTTACCCAAGTACTTTGATTTCGTATCAATGGAAACGTGTCCACATCTATTTAGTTGTTTACATTTTTTATGGGAATTGTGATGCTCAACATTAACATATGAATTGTTGTTTTTATCTATATATGTATCTCAACTAAAACTTATGTATTCTCACCAACATTCGTGTTGACAAATTTTATTTTTATACATGCTACAGGTACAAGTAATTTACATTGATCAAGATTGAAGATATTAGTTTTTACCTTAGGATATTTATCCAAACAATAAATATGATGTAATTGTTTTGATTATTAATATTGTGTACTTGTTTTGATATTAATGAATTAAATAATTATTGTCACTTTAATTAGTATCTTTTGAGCTACTGTCCAATCAATACGTTACGCCCCGGCATGTTTCGCCTTCGGTCGGGGTGTGACAAATGCCCCTCACGTGAGGGGCACGCTGATGGGTTTAATAACCATACTCAACGGGGTTAATGAATTCGCGTTTAATTGCAGGTGAAATGAAATCACATGAACAAAAATCGCAAATTTGAAACTACTGGACTAAAACCGCGGATTTGGACAAAACACGAGGACGAAAACCGTAGTTCACTATTTTTTAAATTATGCAGTATTGTTGTTCTAATGTGTTTTTTTTTAATTTAAGTTTTAGCTATGTATTTTTCTTTTTAATGTAATGCAAACTAACTTGTTTAATCATTCAACTTATTTAAATTATTTCTCAAGAAAAAAAACATATTTGTCGTAAAACATAAAAATAATGGTGATATGTAAATAATAAGGTTGCATACTTGCATGTGAGAATGATTAGTACATATATAGTAGCGTTTAGGGTAAAATGAGAATGTGTGAAAGATAGCTAGAAATTGATGTTGCAAGTATAGGTGTTCATCGGATCGGATAACAGATTATTCGGTATCCGAAATCCGATCCGATGCGAATTAGAATATTCCTATCTGATCCGAATATATCTGAATTCAATTCGGATTGGATTTGGATAATATCTTAATAATCCGAAATTATCCAAATAATCCGAAATAAACCTAAATAATTTTACTATTTTTTTCCTAACATTTAATAGGTTTAAACTTCAAATAATAGTCTAATAAATATACAAAACCGGAAAATACACTAAAATCATGTTTTTATTTTGATTTAACGGATATCCGAATAATCCGAACAATCCGAATTTTTTAAAACTCCATATCCGATTCCGATCCGAATCCGAATTAGTTATTCGGATATTCGGATTGATCCGATCCGAATATCCAAATAAGAAATCGGATCTGTTTTTTTGGGTTTTGGTTCCGATTCGGGTTTCGGTTTTTTTCGGATTTCGGATTTCTTAAACACCCCTAGTTGCAAGCTAACTAGGTCTGCATGTAAGAATACTGATTGTTAGCGTTGCGATACACAAGTAAATAAATGATGGTGCTCATTTAACAATTTAAAGAAATTAATCTGAACTTATAAACTTGTCAACAAGACAAGATTGAGACAATAAATTTGAACACCACATGAAACACATTAAATACCTAACTTCATATAATTATGTCATATACACATTAAAAAAAATAACTGATAACCAAACATAACATATGTTTAGGCATCCAAATATCCAACGGAGTCCACGTTACCTCGTGCAACACATGCCGTTCTATTCAGTATGGTTTTTTTAACAACTAGATGTTGTACACCATAGGGTTTAAATCCTTGCCCTTATATTTTACATCAAAACCACCTTACTAGTTGGGACCGCTATCAGTTAAGTTTCAAGTTGGAACTGTTATTTTCAAATAAAACATAGTTAAGATTATTTAAAACCGCCTCATTAAAATGGGAATGGCTTTAAGTTTGTTATCAAAAAAGTGTAAATCATGTTTTATCTAGTTTGTCAGTTGTGTGCTTTCTTTCTTTCTTTTTTAATAACAAACTTCAGTAGGTTTTTAAATTTTTTTTATTATAACTATTTCTAGATATTTAGTTTTTTGTCACACCAATTTTCTTTTAACGCATTTCATAGCATTTTATCCGCTAACGCGTGTAATAATATACATGCTCTTATAGCACATCAACACTCGACAAAGGCGAGTATCTAGATAGAGTAAAACGGGTCTTGTTTGACTTTTACCAGTAGAAGCTCAGGAAATTCGATGGTGCTTCAATCGTGAGGCATAGCACTTGGTTTAATCTTTATCCTCATCTTAGGCCGAGCTATTGGAAGCCAAATTCTCTGTGAAATAAAGTTAAAGAAGTCATTTGGTATTGTGAAAATATGTTTTAGTCGCGGCCCGTTAAAAACAAATACCCTTTTAGTTGGGACCTCTACCACTCAAGTTTAAAGTTGAGACTGTTATTTGTTAATAAGACATAATTATGATTATTTAAAACCAATAATCAATATTCTTGATTTCGAGGATGAAGATGAAGCAACTTTCATCACACAATGGGCTTTTTTTTAGATTTTTATTTATTTTGGTTTTCTTTTCAATAGGATGTAGATATTGTTCAACTATGGCTTGATTTTTTTCACTTACATTTTATAAATTGCATTTATCTGACCTATTTTGCTAAATGTGAAACATAGCATTCCATCACCATATTATAACTAAAATTGTAGTAGTAAGATATAATAAAAAGGCCAACATTATATTCATTCAACTTCTACGTGCTTATATGTACCATGCTAAAAAACAATTTTGTCCTATTAGTTAATGAATCTTATCCATCCCTTATGAAAAAAGTGTTGTGCACTTTGTACTAAAGCAAAAGCTCGAAACAAACGTAACAGCCACCCATCGCGTTACGACGGGTCTGGATACTAGTTTTAATTTTAAGAAGAAATAAGAATTTCAATATCATTACTCTAATATAGGGGCTGTTTTTTTTACCTCAAAAACTCTTCCAGACCACTTTTGTCTGCGCCGCGTAAACCACGCGCAAACGTTGTGGTCTGCAGTGTGTTTGTTTTTCTGAAGACATTTCATTAAAAAACCTCCTCGCGCCCTCTTCTCCTAGAAGTGTTGTTCAAACCACTTCTCACCTCTTCTCATCTTCTTATTTTTTTCATCAGAAAACAAAACAACTCATCACCCTCCTCTCAAATCCTAGCGCAGCTCCACCCTCATCTTCTCCTTCTCTTCGCCTCCTCCACCTTCCACCCTCCACCGCCGGCCACCCTCCACCACCGTCGTATCTCTCTCTCTCTCTCTCTCCACAATAGATCCGCGGCTTCTCTCTCTCTCCACCACAGATTCGCCGCCAATGTTTCCTCTCCAACAGGTTTGCTTCTCTCTTTCCCCCTTATGCTATTATCTATTACCGTTTGTTTGAATTTCATAAGTGATTTTGTTACATTTTGTTAGATTGTTAAAGTTTTAGATTGAAGGATTTTGTTAGTTTTTTGTTAAATTTGTTAGATTATTAGATTGTTAAAGTTTATTGTTAGATTTTGATAGTTTTTTGTTAACTTTGTTAGATTATGTTACATTGTTAAAGTTTTAATTTTTGTTAATTGTTAAATTTTTTTATTAATTTGGTTAGATTGTTATTAGTTTGTGGAAAGTTTAGGTTTGTTGAATATTGTTATTAGTTTTTTGTTGAATAAAGTTTGTAGTTTTTTGTTAATTGTTAAAGGTTTTTGTTAGTTTTGTTAGATTGTTATTAGTTTGTAGAAAGTTTAGGTTTGTAGAAAGTTGTTATTAGTTGTTGAATAAAGTTTGTAGTTTTTGTTTATTGTTAAAGGTTTTTGTTAGTTTTGTTAGATTGTTATTAGTTTTTAGAAAGTTTAGGTTTGTTGAACATTGTTATTAGTTGTTGTTGAATAAAGTTTGTAGTTTTTTGTTAATTGTTAAAGGTTTTTGTTAGATTGTTATTAGTTTGTAGAAAGTTTAGGTTTGTTGAATATTGTTATTAGTTGTTGTTGAATAAAGTTTGTAGAAAGTTTAGGTTCGATGAATTGTTGTTTTAAGAGAATTGTTGTTTCTTGTTAGTTGATCATAAAAATGAGAGAGAAACAACAATGGTCGAATGAGCAATAAAATGTTATTAGAAACTTGCATTGAAGAGGTAAACACCGTGGATAAAAAAGGGTTCAGTTTGCACAAAGACTCATGGGCTAAGGTAATAAGTGTTCTTAAGGAAAAATTTGGGTTGGATTTGACTCAAAAACAAGTGAAAAGCGCTTATGATATATAATCTTAAAGCCAAATACATAGGATGGGTGTATTTGAAAAACAAAACCGGCAATATCTACAACCCTCAAACAAATACCTTTACCTTAACGAACGAGGAATGGGAAGAATTTAAGAAGGTATGTTCATATATTTTTATTTTTTAACATCTATCCTCTACCTTAAGGTCCACCCCTAGTTTATTTTTTAACATCTACCATTAATCTTTTAGGGATATGTGAAAGCTGCATCCTTAAAAACAACTCCATTAGCATTTCCGGAACTTTGTGCACAACTGTTTGATGATAATGTTGCCATGGGGAATCGCAAGTGGACCTCAACCCAAACATCAGTGGTTGGATCATCCTCTTGCCATCGGCTCCAATCGGTCCAACCATTGATGATTATGGACAACATTTTTGCGGACACAGAAGATGATGCCGGCACTACTCCTACTACTGGGCCTACTACCGAGCCTACTCCTGTGCCTACTCCCGAGCCTACCCCCAAAAGGGCTAAAACCTCAAAATTTTCATCATCTGTCACTCTTGAGGATTTAGTACTTGACATGCAAAATGCTTTGCGATATTTGACTAGAGAAAAACCCCCAAAAAAACGCCCAACAGTTACAACAGTTATTGAATGTTCTGAGAAGTTAAATTTGGTTAGGTTAGAGCAGAGAGACCCTCTATATTTGGTTGCTTTTCATATTTTTGAAATGTCCTCGGACATGAGAGAGGTGTGGATGGCATTGCCAAATGTTCCCGACGTGTTAAAAGGGTGGATCAGATGACGGCTAAAAATTTAGGACTTATGAAGTAGTGAAGAACATGGGTTTTGTTGAAAATATTATTTGCTTTTGGTGTATGTTTTTTTTGTTTTGTTGAAAACATATTTGTTTTTAGTTATGTTGAAACATTCTATGCTTTTTGGTTATGTTGAACACATTCTTTCATGAAGTGTTGGATAAAATGATGTTTTTCGCCAAAGATATGATAATACCAACTTCTTTCAATCCGAACCCAAACATTCCAGGACATAACAAGAGGCTACGAAAGATTTTTAAAGGAGCGGTTGGTGCACTAGATGGGACCTTGATACATGCTGTTGTTCCTACTAGGCAACAAGATTTATATAGAGGAAGGGGAAAGGGTGTTTATTACCAAAACGTATTAGCAATTTGTGATTTTAATATGATTTTTACTTTTCTTATGGCCGGATAGGAAAGGGTGGCACATGATTCTAGAATATTATCAGAGGCATTATCATATCCACATGTGCCATTCCCATTTCCACCATCAGGTATGTTTATTGTTTTTTTTATTATTTCTATGTTAGTTTAATATTGTAATTAATTGTAAATATTTACAGAGAAATACTATCTTTGTGACGCCGTGTATGCACACATACGAGGATTTATGGCTCCATATCGTAATGTGAAGTATTGGCTTGGAGATTTTAGTCGGAGACGTGCGTTAACCAATAAAGAAAAATTTAATCATGCACATGCAAAACTACGAAACGTCATTGAGCGTGCTTTTGGTGTCTTGAAAGCAAGATTCGCTATATTGAAGAGGATTGCACCATTTTCATTGGAAACACAAAGGAACGTTACTGTTGCATGTTTCGCGCTACATAATTTTATTAGGAAACAAGGTTTGGACGATGAGTTGTGTACACAATACGATCAACCTGATGTGTCGCTTGGAAATAGCCGTGGGCAAATTGTAAGGCCCCGTTACCGGTGCCTCACTTTAACGTTGGATTTACTCATTAACATAGTTCTAAATATCAGAGTTAATAAAAACATTCGCGGGATATTTTAAACATTCGAACCAATACATTACATGACCATTAATCCTTGTCTTAACGAACATTCAAATTATTTAAACATAAAACATTGTCTTTTAAATATCATAACATAACACTTCATTGAGATGCCAGTGTCTTCAAATCCATGCCATGTGCTTCCCTTCAAGCAAGTTGCCTCATTCTACTCACCTGCGTGCATACTAAAAGTCAGCTACGCTGAGTGAGTTCTAGTTAATCAGACGACATACAATACATTAACATACTGACATATGCACCCGAAGGTACACACCTTCATATTTACTTACATGCGTACATACATTCGTACTTTCGTCCTTTCTTTCATACTTACATAATACTTCCATTCGTACATATATGTTTTAAGAGCATTTGCTCTATTAACTTCGCCGATATTATTAGGGTCGGTTCCCTACATTCGCCGATACTATTAGGGTCGGTTCCCTACGTCCGTCGATATTATTAGGGTAGGTTCCCTACATTCGTACTACTATAACATACATGTCCTTTACATACTTTCCTTGACAATGCGTGCAATCTCTGAATAGCGTTCACGTACCATCAACATATCATACATACATTATTCATGCATCATATATATTCATACATACATCGTTCATGCATCATACATATCAATCATATCCTTAACTTCCACATAACGGTTCATGCAATATCCGAAGATCGTTCACACACCATCAAGCAATCATCATACATAAATCATACAAGGCATACACTTACCATTTAAGGTAAATGTATTAACTATCACATCATGTATGCACACATCCCCGAAAACATAATAAGGAAGTGGGGCTAGAAACTCACCTGAACGCGATTACGTTCATCGTTTAAGGTTATTCCTTTCTTGAGCTGTGCACGACTAACCGTATAACAATTACGCGTATCAATTAACTATCACTACCCATATCGCGTTTCTAGTCTAATTATAACCCTCAATGAATGGGGTCCGGGGGTAGCGCCCCTGGAAGCGGGGTCTAGGGGCGGCAGCCCCTGGCAGGGTCCAAGGGGCAGAGCCCCTGGCTGGGGTCGAGCTGTCTTATCACATTTCCATTAACTGTCTTATCACATTTTTCATTAGAATTTTGAATCATTAATTAATGTACTAACTTAAAAGTTCAAGGGCTCCTTTGTAATTAAATCATTCTTCTTTAAGTCCAGGGACTATTCTGTCATTAAGTTAAACTTATAGTTCGTTACATTATTCTTAACGAATTGGGTTATCATAACGAACTGGTCCTTTGTAACGAATATAACCCTTTAACGAACTGGTTATTAGACGAATCGGACCCTTAACGAATCAGTCCATATAGCGAACCAGTCCATGTAGCGAATTGAAACATTCTAATTCGTTATTCCTTTTAACGAATGGTCATAGCGAATTGGAATCTAGTTCGTTATCTCAAGCTTAGCAAACTTGAACACGAACTGAGTCTAGTTCGTTAGGTTAACTTTAACGAACTGCTTGGCTAATCACTCCTAATTCGTTAACTCCCCGCTAACGAATCACCTCTAATTCGTTAACTTCCCGTTAACGAATTAGGGTTAGGTAAGAGAATGTCAGAACATTCTCTGACATCCTTAACTTCGTATTATCTTTTCCGGCGCCGCCGCCGGAAAACCTCGGATTTGCCGGAAAAACAAGTTTTGACTCGTTTTTCACCGTTTTTCGTCCCGTTTGATCCAGATCTGAGCTAGGTGACCCCTAAGCTCATCCTAGGTTCGGTTTATACCCGATTCCACCCGGATCTCGTGACTTAAGCGGTTTAACGGTGTCGGCTCGTCGTTTCGTGACCATATCTAACGGGTTTAAGCTCATACAACAACATACTATCATTACCTTAGGTCGGGATCGATTCTTCTTCTATGTTCAGCTAGAGAGAGAGAGAGAGACTAGAGAGAGAGCTTAAGTGTGTGTTTTGATGGTGTATGGAATATGTGTGAAATGAAATTAAATGGGGGATTAAAGGTATATATATTTATTGATCATGGGCTTAAGCCCATGGTCTTTCCTTCTTTCTTTCATAACCCAAGTCCATAACCCATATCCATTTACCCAACACTAGCCCGACTCATAATAACTCGTATTTTCATTTATTAACTGAAACTAGAAAACGGGATGTTACACAAATTGATGCTGATGAAGACGAGGTTGAAGCACTTGGAACTGCATCAGATCGGGAATATATGACTCAGTTACGAGATGAAATTGCTGAGCAGTTAACGCAAAGTACGGAATAAATGATTTAAAAAATGTTTGTGGCATTATGAATATTATTTCAGTGTTGTTGACTGTTATTTAAATTTGGAAATTGAAGACCTTTTTTATTTAAATTTCAGTTTATTTTAACAGTCTACAGACGTTAAAAAACAAACAGTCTTCTTGTTGCAGACTGCAGAGATTTGGTCCACCTCTTCTGCTACAGATGTCTGCAGGAGTGGTCCGCAGTCTGCAGACATTTTACCTCTGAAAAAACAAACAGCACCATAGTCTAACACTTTAAAATTTGTTCAACCAAACTATTAACCAGTTTTATGATTTATTATATAATATACTAACAGAGAAATTTTAATAACCATTCATTCATTAAATTACTTAATTTAATATATATATAAAAGTTTACCTAGTTTTATTTTATTTTTTATTCATTTATTATCCATTTATTTATGAAATTATTTAGATACAAACTAAAGTAAAGTTAAAAGAAGTCGAAAACCATTCTTGTATAACATCGACTGTTAATATAGACGCCTGAGATACGATTATGAATATAAAACAAATTTTTCAGGAGTTTACAAAAGAAAAGAGAATGAAAGAAAAAAACTCAAAACAAATATTATAATGTTATAATTTTGCCCTAATTATAACAAGATTAGTGTTGTAATCTTTTATTTGTAATGAATTATAAAGAAAGAAGATAAAGAGAGTAGATAGCAAAGTTTTCCTTTTACTTTGTTTATGAAATGGAGTTGATAATTGATTATTTATAGTGAAAATTTATAACCGTTTTACAACGGCTATATTACTGTTTTATAACGGTAATATTACCGTTTGTGTGTGTGCGTATTAATGTAGAAGAATAAAATGAGATAAAAAATTATTAGATAATACATAGAATTAATAATATTAATGAGAATGTTAGTATGCATAAATAAATGTTAGTAAGCATAACTAAATGTTAGTTAACATAAATATAAAAGTTACTTGCTGAATATCTTTTGTTGTGGATATACCTTCTTGATTTAGAGCTTCGTGCTGATAACGTGTTATAATTTTTCCACTAATTATAACAAGATTAGTGTTGTAATCTTTTAATTGTAATGAATTATAAAGAAAGAAGATAAAGAGAGTAGGAAGCAAAGTTTTCCTTTTACTTTGTTCGTGTAAATTGTCTACTACATAGGTTAATATTTATACTACCAAAACTACTATTGAAAACAACTATTTAGGAGACAATTCCATAAAATTGGAGTTTAAATTTGGTGCTAGACACATGTGTAATATCCCGGCTTTAAGCGGAATATGCCCGGGTGCAACGTACAGACCACTCATATGCTCGTAACACTATTAAAAGTGACAATATATTTAATTTTATTTCATAATTTCACAAGTACACAAATAGTTTTATAATGAGACAAAAAGAACATCACATCTAAAAGAAGCAAATATTATTCATTGAAATAATCCTATGGTATAACTAATTTTCTTGTCATGTCACTTCATCGTATCAACCTGCAGCACGTTTAAAATAATATATTTTGTCAACAACACATGTTGGTGAGTTCTCATAAATATATATTAAATATGTGATTCAACAATCGTCATGCAATAAACATTCAAACATAATGTAAATGAAATCAAATAGTGTCGTCCTCCCGTTCATTCAGCCGAAGCCGTAGAAGTCGGGGAAATGAGAACCACCTTACGTAAACAACCGAAGTCGTAACGTTAGACGGCGCAGGTACGTTCGTCGGACCCTCCCACTATGTGTATGCGTTTGCGTTTGCGTTTGCGTAACTTCCATCATAAAAACAATAAACATGTTGCAAGCAAGTTTACGTATAATCATAAACAATATGCAAGAATAATATTAACATGTACGATAAATGTGAATCGTTTTGTAAATAAGCGCATAACTAACGAAATAAAAACTTGAGACATGCTACACCCCAAAAATATTAAAAGAGTTAAAAAGGGGTTATGGAAAACTCACTTATTAAGTAAGTGAGTCGAGAGCGAAAACTGCCTTTAAACGAGTGAACTGACAAAGTTCGGTTCAACGAACGGCCTTAGATAAATAAATAGCTAGGCTTAAAAATAAGTTGCGTAAAGAAAATAATTTGGCGAGGACGTTCGGTTTATGGCAAAGCAACTTATAAGAAAAAGTATATATATATTTTGGGTTTATAAAAAAGGCTTTTGGTTATTTGATTTGTTAAGTTAATTTATTTTAGTCTTAGAAAAACAAAAGGGTTATAATAAATATTAATTAATTTAGATGAGTCCGGTTTGTTCCAACCGAACAATTAATTAAGAAAACTAGTTTAACGAGTGGTTCGTTTTTTGGTCGGGCATGAACCTGGTTATTGAGTCGGGTTTGTGAGTAACATAATTTGAAAAATATGAAGTAGTATGTTAAAAAAAATGTTTGTTATTGATTATTAGTTTGTAAAAATTAAACTTGACTTTTAAACATAAAATTCATAAACCAAAGATAAGCAAGCCAATTACGCAGGATGATATGTCTCCATGAATCTCGTTTGAGTTGTCATCATGGAAACAATCATTATACGTAATGAAAAGAAATAAATATTACCCGGGGATTGTATCACAAAAGAAGAAGAAAATAATAATTCTTGAGCAATTGTCTTTTGAAAGTCAAACTTGAGACTTGGGAGAAATTGACAAGCATGAATGATTTTGAGTATAAATTAGTTGTGCAAGGAATGTCGAGAATGAGTGAGCTTTATATAGGCTCAAAATCGTTAATAACAAGGTCAAGTGAGTTAATTTGATGGCTAGTCAAGAGGCTAGTCATAAGGCTTGAAATCATGGATTTTAACTAATTGAATGTTTAAACCCATTAAATGTCTTTGACTCAATTGATTAAAGAAAGATAATATAATACTTAGAATTAAATTTGTAACATCAAAAATAATAAAACAACATTATAAACCTAAACAACATCATGAACATAAATACAAAAACAATTCACCATTTTATTAATAAATGAAGATCCGAAAGATGACGATATTTTAAAATGGGTCGGTTTTTTGGCTTTCAAAAATGATGAATGTCACAGGATACACAACTTTTAGAAATTTCGTCCCGAAATTAAAATTAAAAAAAAGAAAAAAACAACTACTATATGGAGTTGTTAAAACTTTTAACAAATTTTATATATATGTGAAAAACTCGAAATTGAACCGGAACAAAAAGTTTTTTTTTGTTATTGTTTTTATTTTTTATTTTTTATGAACGAGGAGGATGGGGGAAACATTTTAGTTGTTTTACACTTTGCGTTTTTTATTTATATTTTGAGTTATTATTTTTTTAATTGTTTTTTTGAATATTTTTTTGAGGGGTTTTTAAAACCCTTTGTATGTCAACTTTCACTTGGATCAAGATGGGTTAGTTTTATCCATCTTGATCCATATCCATCCTAACCCTCTATTTTAAAAATCCATCCTGACCCATCACCCAAATCCAACCCAACCCACTCCTATTGCCACCTCTAGTTTTATGGATTTGGAAGATGAAGATAAGCGATGAGCTGAAATTATGAATTTTCTATAAAGTGTATTTTCCATGCAGGCTTTCTAGCCTAATTATAAAAACGTCCACGTCAGCAAGAACAATTTCATGTCAATGAGAACAATGCCACACCAACAAAAAATCTAACGGAGTTAGGGTCCGTTAAGTTCGGGAGCGCCCGAAACAAATATAGTGAAAGTTGCGAGTGTTATGTAACAAATCGAAAGTTGGAAGTAGTATCAACAAACATGTGAAAAATTTAGAGTATTAAAAACTAATATCCTATTTTTTTTATTATTTTACCTTTTTTATATTTTTATTTGTATTTCCATTTTAAGTAATAAAAGAATTGTAAGAAACAATAACAAAGAAATAGTTACATATAAAAGGCCTCAACAACTATGTATAAAAAACCTTTTTAGCTCATTTAGTTGGTTATGACAATAAAGATAAAAAATAGACTAGGCTTCATTTACGAGGTCGTCATTTCAAATCCGAGTCACAAGAGGGTTTTATCCGGCCTGCGTTACGCTAGACACTTGTAGCGTCCAACTGGTGTCAAGTAGCACTAGAAAAGAAGGTTTTTCCGAGTACGCATGAAGAAACCGGGAGGCACCAAACATGGGTAACATGTGAACAAAAACTATGCATAAAGTTGGAAAAAAAGACCCGTTTATCAGTGTGACATTAGCATAACATGAAATGGAAGGGTTTTAACCACTCCGAGCACGGTATCACTAGTCGCTGTGACAGTAAGTTTTGGATTTACAAACGCACACAGGGGCCGGAATTGAAACACAAATATTAATTATATAAATAAATAAATAAATTTAAGGCGAATGTTGACGTCCGGGTTTCACTCTCACTGAACTAAACTGACAATGGCGAAGAAAGAAAGCGTGAAATCAAAATCAAAATCAAAATCAAAATCAAAATAGAATACGATTCGAATTGTTGAATCATGAGCGGATATTGCTTCAGAATCATCGCCTGTGGCAACAACAGCTCTGAATCTGTCGATAGAGATATTTGTGGGTTTCAATTCATAACCGAGAAATGTTGGCCCACATTATGATATGAGGAATGGTTGTTTGATTAATACGATTTATTATTCTTTTAATTAGGATATCATGATCTGTGTTAGCTACTTACTTCATTTCATTGGGATGTATGCAGCTATGAATTCTTGTTGTTACATACTCTCTCTGGATCTTATGTTTTAGCTGCTATCTGAGGTGTGAATCTTATAATTCTGTTTATTTTTTTTCCTTTGCTCTTTGACAACTGTTTAAAATAATGTAGTATCGGTGCTTTGCCAGCCTAGATTTAGGGCTCGTTTTGTTCGCGGAATTGAAGGAATCCAATGTTGGAACGTAAATCCCTTCTCTTGGCGTGCTTGTTCACAGAATTCGATGGAATTGGATTTCAGTTCTATTTTCAATGTGTTTGGTTGGCAAAAGAATTGGGATTGGAATTTGAATTTAATTCCATCACTTAAAAGGATTTCACCCAAAGTAAATGGAATCTCTGACCCGGTTACGTGCCTGGCTCAGGTTTCGTGTCAAAAGTCAGTTTTGAGTTAGATACCAGTTTTGCGTGCGTCTGGCGTCTGTTTACACGTTCGACGCTGGTTGACACATTTTAACGCGGCCAGTGCCAATAACGTGTTTGACGCCAGTTAACGTGTCCAGCGGCAGTTAATGCGTTTGATACCGCAAAAAAGCATCCGACGCTGGTTGACACGTCCAACGTTTGACCTCAGTTGACACGTCCGACGCTAGTCAACTCATCCGGTGCCTTACGCCTGTTGACGCATCCGACGTCGGTTAACGCGTCCGAAAAGATCTCAGATTCAAAATCCTTTCATAGATTCCAATTCCTGCACACTCAATCCTTTTGGAAGATTTCAATTCCAATTCCTTGAAATTCCAATTCCATTAATAAATTCCAGTTCCCTAATTCGAACCAGACACGCCCTTAGATTTTGATATAGTTAAACCTAGGGGTGGCAATCTTGACCCAAACCCTTTCAAATGAGTCGGTTTGAGTTGTTTTAAAAGTTAAATGAGTTGGTTTGGGTAAAAGGTTTTAAATAAATGGGTCAAAATGAGTCATTTGAAATTCCATCCTTTTATTTTCGAGTCAAAATGGGTCGACAAGTTCAAAGAAATGGGTCGATGTGGGTTAGTGTCCTAAGGGAATGTGACAGGTTTCGGATCGGAACGGATTTTCGTACAAGACAGGTTTCGGCACGAAACGGGTTTCAGATCGGAACGGGTTCGGTTCAGGTTTCAAGCCAACCCGAGTTTTCACCCGTGACGTGTTGGGTTTTGGTTTCTTTCTGGTTGATTCCGGACTCATTTTTGTTCGTTTTTTCAGTTTTGTTTTTGTTTGGATTGAATTCTTTTAGTTTCGTTTTGATTGATTTTTTCGATTTCGATTGATGTGGTCCGATTTTGGCTTTTTGTTTCTTTGTTTCATTTGCGTCGATTCTTTCGGTTTCGGTTCGGTTTTTTTTTAATGGAACGAGGACAACGTATGAAACATTTTAGTGCTTTTATTTTTTTTGTTTATGATTTATATTTTGAGTTATAATTTTTTATTATTATTTTTGAATATTTTTTTTGAGGGTTTTTGATCTTAATAGAAAACCCCTCAAAAAAAAATAATTAAAAAAATCATAACATAAAATATAAGTAAAAAACGAAAAATCTAAAAAAACAAAAATGTTTCCACCGTTATTCTCGTTCACATAAAAAAAAAACCGGTTTAACCCTAACCTATTTTGACCCTAAACCAAAACAACCCTTTTTTAATTGACTCGTTTTGACCCAAACTCATTTTGACTCATACTCGTTTTGACTCATACTCGTTTTGACCCATGACTCATTTCAACCCATGACTCATTCGACCCAACCCAACCCATTTGCCACCTCTAGTTAAACCTACAACTATCTTCTCTCATGGCCAGCTTTTTGCTTATGAAAGCCCATTTAGCTTTGTGGAATCACATGTTTGATTAAAAATTTGTGTAATAAGTGAACCTTCAACATGTAATATTTAAGGGATGCTACATAATTTTGAACCTATTTAATTTTCTAAAATCACTCAGGAATCTAAATGCAAACCTTCACCAAAATACCCACCCTTTCATTTCGTTATTGCATTGGCCTAGCTTGCATTTTTGTCTAGTATTTGGTTTTCTGGCCCCAAAGGCTGTGAATTTTTTGAGCAGGGTTCAGCACGTCGTGCATGGTACTTTTTCGGCTCCTAAGTCCGAAAGCTTCGTTTTTAGTAGGATTAGCTTTTAGTTTAATGAGAAATATAAATTAATTATCTTTTTGTTGTTTGTCTGAGATTGTTCAAAGTGGAAGACACGGAATACACATGCTAGAGCCTATAGATTCTATTTACTTAGGTAACATTCTTAGTTATGGTAATACCGAATTACCGACTAAAGATGAGTAGCTTTCATCTATAAACATCGAATTACTTGATCATATGTGGCATTTATTACTAAAAACAGACAACGCTTTTATTACTTCTTACGTAATAAAATTAGATTTGTGGCAACCTTGAATCCCGGGCATTGTCATTATTTTTACTAAATAGAAATTTATAATTCATGTCTTAAGAGAGAACCAACTATGGCTGGATTGTGATTATTTTTCAATCCTTGAAGCAACTATATGGATTTAGGAATAGGATTTTAGGGTATATGAATATGAAATATCAATCAATGTTGAACTTGGTAATTGTATTGTGTATATTGTAATTAACAAAGATGATTACTGGAGGTATAAATAGAAAACATAATTACATAGCACACCCTCTAATAATAACTAATTGTCTACTTATCTAATATTCCCCCGCAAGCTAAGGCCGAGGTTCGACCTGTATCTTGGACCTTCAAAATAAACATAATTACATAGCACACCCTCTAATAATAACTAATTGTCTATTTATCTAATATTCCCCCGCAAGCTAAGGCCGAGGTTCGACCTGTAGCTTGGACCTTAAAAATAGAAACCGTTGTGCGGGTAACGCCTTGGTAAAGACATCAGCAATCTGATCCTGTGTAGATATAAATTGAATCACCAGCTGTTGTTGAGCAACCTTTTCGCGTACAAAGTGAAAGTCAATTTCAACATGCTTTATTCTGGCATGAAACACTGGATTAGCAGATAGGTAGGTAGCTCCCAAGTTGTCACACCACAATGTAGGAGCAGTGGTGATAGGAACACACAATTCACGAAGAAGTTTCTCTAGCCAAGTCAGTTCAGCAACAGTGTCGGCCAATGCCTTGTATTCAGATTCTGTGGATGACCGAGAGACAGTCTTTTGTTTACGAGCAGCCCAAGAGACAAGATTGTCACCTATATAAATGGCAAATCCCACGGTGGAGCGACGGTCATCCGGTCAGCCACCCCAATCAGAATCAGAATATGCTGTAAGAGAAGCATCGGTATAAGCATGAAGTAACGAGGCAGATTTATGATGCAGTAAAAGACCAAAATAGATGTGCCCTGAAGATATCGCAGTATCTGTTTAACAGCTGACCAATGATTAATCGTAGGAGAATGCATAAACTGGCAGACTTTGTTGACTGCACATGTCAAATCTGGGCGAGATAACGTAACATATTGAAGAGCCCCAACAATTTGTCCATGCTGAACCGGGTTATTATATGGGGTGCTGTCACCAAGTGTTAGATTGGCAGAAGTGGTCATGGGTGAAGGAACCGGTTTGGCTTGAGAAAGCCCAGCCTGGTTTAGTAATTCCAAATATATATTTCTTTTGAGACAATAATATATCTTTGCCACGTTGCACAATCTTAATCCCTAGAAAGTAGGACAACTTTCCTAAGTCTTGAACAACAAAAGTGGTGCTAAGACGATGAACAATGTTATCAATGGCAGCAGGATCATTGCCAGTGAGGATAATATCATCCACGTAAATCAACATATATAATAGAGTGTTGCCTGCTGAATAAATAAACAAGGAGGGATCTGTTTTGGATCCTCTAAATCCAAGGGCAATTAGAGCAGATGACAACCGATGAAACCATGCTCGTGGAGCCTGTTTAAGCCCATAAAGAGACTTATGAAGAAGACACACATGATCTGGTATTTGAGGATTAATAAAACCAGATGGCTGTTGGAGATAAACAGTTTCTTTGAGATCACCATGCAAAAAGGCATTTTGTATATCCAATTGTCGAAGAGACCACCCTCTCGTGACCGCAATAGACAAGACAAACACGAATGGTAGTAGCCTTGACAACCGGGCTAAATGTATCATGATAATCCACACCCGATTGTTGGCGAAAACCTTTAGCTACAAGACGCGCTTTGCAACGCGTAACAGCTCCAGTTTGATCAACCAGCTTTACCTCAACCTCAAGCTAATTACACCAACCGTTCTGGAAATATTAGGGGCCGTGGTCAAAACAACAGACGGGGGGCGAGGTTCTTACAACAATAAGGAGATTGTGGTGTTGGTTGGGCAGAAGATGGTGATGGCTGAAAAGGAAAGGCATGTTCATTAAATCGAACATGACGGGCAATGTACAACCGGTTAGAGTGGGGATCAAAGCACCGGTATCCGTAATGTGAGGTGCTATATCCGAGAAAAACACACTGAATAGATCGAAAATCCATTTTGTGAGGATTGTAGGCTCGAAGATGTGGATAGCACTGGCACCCAAAAACCCGAAGAAAAGAGTAATCGGGTTTGCGATTGAAAAGATGTTCAAATGGAGACATATGTGAGTTGTGGCGAGAGGGCATCCGGTTAATCAGGTAAACTGCCGTGCCAAAAGCAAAGTGCCAGAATTTTTGTGGAACATGAGACTGGGCGAGTAAAGTTAGCCCAGTTTCGACGACATGGCGATGACGCCGCTCAACGACGCCATTCTGTTCACTTGTATGTGGATAGGAAAGTCTGTGGATAATGCTATGTTTTAAAAAGAAATGAGATAATTTTCGAAACTCACCTCCCCAGTCGGTTTGGACCGATTTAAGTTTTGTTTTAACCTGTCGTTCAGCCATGGTTATGAAGTGTTGGAAAGTGATAAACACATTAGATTTAAATTTAAGGAAAGAACCACATAAATTTAGAATAATGATCAACACATAATAAAAAATAATGGTGACCATCATACGAAGAAACTGGTGCAGGGCCCCAAACATCACAAATAACCAAATCTAAGACATGTGAACTTTTATAATCAGATAAAGGTAATGAAAGTTTGGAAGATTTTTCCACAAAACAAGAATCACAAGCAAAACCAGAATTTTTGTTTGAAACAGGTAAAAGATACTTAGAAAGCATAGAATTTAAAGTTTGCTGATGTGGATGACCAAGCCTTTGATGCCAAGTCTTGTACGAAGCACGAGCAGTGGAGAAAGCAACTTTGGGAACATCTTGAATCCGAGGAAGACAGAATGAGTAAAGTCCATCATTGCTGGGACTCGTGAGGAGGGTAGTGCATGTAGGGTAGTGCATGTAAGCTTGTCCTTCACAGAAAAGAATTTAGAGTGAAATTCAAAGAACACGTTATTATCATGACAAAATTGTTGAACGGAAAGGAGGTTTTGTTTAATTGTTGGAACATGAAGAATATTGTTTAGGGAAAAAGTTCGGTTTGGAGAATAATATCGAGAAGAACCAATATGAAGGATTGGAAGAGGCTTACCATCACCAACAAAAAGATTGTCACCACCATGATATGGTTCAGAATACTCAAAGCTTGAAAGATCAGGTATCACATGGTGAGTAAAACCGGTATCCGGACGCCAAGAGGTGGAAACTTGTGAGCGAGCATCAACAAAATTGGCAGACGGTGAACGACCACGCATTGTAGACGGGTCTCGGTTGGGGCACTGAGAGGGGATGTGGCCAATTCCACATTGTATACAAGTACCAAAAACTGTGTTCTGGATAGATGCCTAAGAAAATTGGTTGCTGTTGTTGCTGTTCTGATTACGGTAATTGTAGTTTGTATTGTTGTTGTAAGAACCTCGCCCCCGTCTGTTGTTTCGACCACGGCCCCTAGTATTTCCAGAACGGTTGGTGTAATTAGCTTGAGGTTGAGGTAAAGCTGGTTGAACGGAACGGACTAGTGCTGAATGCTCAGTTGGTTAACACGTTGTTGTAAGGCTTGGATGGTTGGAGAGTGGGAGGGGCCGACGGGAGATGTGGTGGGTACGGGGTTGTTGGTTGCGGCTGTGAATGCCTAGGCAGGAGGGACAGTGGGTAAAGATTTTTTGATCATAAAGTCATTGTCAGAAATTAGGGCATGTAATTCGTTAAAACCAGTAGGAAATTGTCGAGTGATAATGTTACTCTTAAGTACATGGTACTCGTCTCGTAATCCAGCAACAACCAACATAACCAGATCCTTTTCTTTTACCGGTTCACCAATATTTGCTAAAGCGTCCGCGTACTCTTGTGCTCGTTCAAGGTAGGCGGATGGTGCTTCATCACTTTTCATCTCGATTTTCAACAGTTGTTGTTTGAGAGTAAATTCTCGGGAGATAGTGTTGGGTGAATAGGCTCGTTCAAGAGCCAACCAGAGTTCACGTAATGTGCTAGTGTGTTGAACATGACTGAAGGCAGATTCAGAGATAGTTGAAAGGATGAGCATCGTTTGATAGCCATGAGGTGTGATTAGGGTTTGGCTGTGGTTTCAGGTGGTGGTCGATCAACAGCAGGGGAGGGTGGTTGAATAGTGGCTGGTGGACATGAGATTGTGCCATCCACATAGCCATAGAGATTGTTTGTAACCAAAAAGGGTTGAAGTATAGCCTTCCAATATCTATAATTTGTGGGAGAGAGTTTGAATGAGAATTTGTGAGAATTGTGGGTTGTTTTGGTAGCATCAGAGAATGGCTGTAATAGGGCCATGTTGATCAGTGGACAGGTGGTGTGGTTGACGGCAGATTAGGGTTACAGGCTAGGGTTGTGGGTGACGGCAGATTAGGGTTACAGAGACAAGGCTCTAATACCAAGTTGAACTTGGTAATTGTATTATGTATATTGTAATTAACAAAGATGATTACAGGAGGTATAAATAGAAAACATAATTACATAGCACACCCTCTAATAATAACTAATTGTCTATTTATCTAATAATCAATCAATCATACCTAGTGGAGTCCCACCAATAGCAAAGCTATAAGTAGGGTCTGTGAAGGGTGGGATGTAGGCACACCGTACCTCTATCCAATGGGATAGAGAGGTGGCTTTCAAAGAGACCCTTAGCTCTTGACTACATATGTATGCGGCAATATAAAAGAAAATCGAAGTTCAACTATAGTATAATTGATAGTAGCAAGTATGAAAAATGATAATACTATATATATATATATATATATATATTAAAAGAAAATACCATAATAGTGTGTGACCAAAAATAAGGTGAATATGAAATAATGAATACTAACTACCATACAGTTAAATGGGTTGGGCCCAAGCCAGTCAAACATAATTTTAGAAAACTGCTAATAATAGCCTGTGAATATAATCCTATCAGCATAAAATAAGGCCTAATCTACCTTCTACCTATACTATTAAAACAAAACCATTCTTCCACATGTCATTCAACTAGAGTAGCTAACTAGGATGTCAACTCATACTATTACCATTTATAGAATTACTAACAAAGTTACAAATATAACTTTAAATGTTGTATTAAATGAGGTTTTTAGATATTTATGAATTATAATATTTTATTTATCATTATTTATATCTTATGAATCCATAAGGTATGTTATTATGTATACTATTAAATATAACTTTTTTGTTGCATTTTTTTAACCACGTGTGTATTACACAGACTATATCCTAGTCTTGAATTAAAGGATAACTTACACACAACTCCTCATATTTGAATCACATATTGAGACTAGTAGTTTAATATATACTTCAGTTCTAGACATATATGAACTTTCTTTATTTGGCAAATAATGCATGATACACCTTTCTATTCTAAAAGAAGTTACAGCCAACAGTTCACACATTAAACAGCTAAACACACACACACATTGGAGGGTTCCAGGCAGAACACTTTTTTTTTTGTGAGGACAAAAAGAACAAGTTAAACCATTTGCATTTTAAAAATATTTAAAATACAAGAAAATAGTTGAAATGCAATGCTTACTCATCTCTCCTGAAATTGTAAACAAAAATTTGTTCGTTTACTTATGTGTGTATCTTTTAACTTATTGAGCTTATGTCAAACCAATACAGAACAAAGGCTCTGATAAACGAGGATGGAGTTTTCGCAAAAGATCAGGGCATAAAGTGCTTACCAACACTATTACAACTGAAATACCTTCTGAGAATAAGAACTCAGAACCTGATATTATCAACTATGAAGCACCTATCATATCTGAATCCGAGAAAACATTTGCAAATCAATCAACAGAAGAATTGCCTCGGGTGTCAACATCAACCACCAAGGGCAATATGGTCAATACGGTGTCTGATTTGATCGCTGAAGCTGCTGATGAAGATGATATTAAATTTGATTCCTGTTTTGATGAACCATCCATCATTATCATCCAATCTGCTGTTAGAAAAAACTTGGTATGTTTTTTACTTCTATCTAAATCTAGCAGTTTCAACCCGATTACTTTCGAACAGGGTATGTTTGTGTTAGTCCGTTTAGCTTTAACCAGACAACGAACACACACGGACATTTGAGCAAACAAGGTTTTCTTGTTAGTGTTTGTTCGTTAAGAAAACGAGCATGTTAACGTTCGTTTGTTAATAGTATAAAGAATGGTTCATGAACGTAAACGCACACAAACGTTCTAGCTTGACTGAACATAGATGAACACACATAACTGTGCGAACAACAAATGAAAGTAGCATGAACATCAATCTGTTGGGCCTAAAAAATCATAAAACTAGACTAAATTGCAATGGGTGATATTTTATTTTTATAAAACTACCGAACATGAATGAACATATACGAAAGAACATAAACAAGTGTAAATGAACGAACATTGATGAAACCAGACTTGTGTTCATGTTCATTCGTTTATTAAATAAACGAACATATACGGACATCCCACCGAACGATTCACGAACGGTTCACTAAACGTTCGGTTCATATTCAAGCCTATTCTTTGTATTCATAGTTAATGCATAAAAGTCTATAAAAATATAAAATTTGCAAAAAAAAAAAGTGTTTGTGGGTCTACCCTACTATATTAAAAGTTACCTGTTTGTTATGATCTGTCATGTTATGTTACCTGTTACCTGTCGTATTTGTTTCCAACATATTTTACTGGTTAATAAAAGCCCTAAGCCCCTAATTGATTTAAGATATGTTAATTATGGTTGCATGTGTTATTTAGGCTCAAAGAGAACTGATAAGATATAAGGAAATTGTAAAATTACAAGCTGCGGTACGAGGGCATTTGGTTCGTTGCCGTGCGGCTGGAACGTTGCGTTGCATTCAATCTATTGTTAAGATGCAAGCTCTTGTTCGCGCCCGCCACACTAATGTGTCTCTTGGAAAAATGTCTACCCGGAATAAGGTAAACTTTGATGTATGTGATTGGTTATATGTTGATGTTTGGAAATCATTTATTAACCAAAACTTATTATTCCTGCGAACCAATTTGTTCCATCTATTCCTTTGCTTCAACCTATAATTATTATATGTTGTTTTTCTATTTCTTTTTTCTGGGGAAACAAGACTCTAGAGCCGTGCCACATCCAACATATATCTCAATTGAGAAGCTACTCAGTAACCGATTTGCTATCCAGGTAACAAAGCTTGTTGTTCTTTTTTATTATCTGGAACGGTTTAACTTTTCCGTACTAGTGGCAAAACAGGCTGATCGGGCAATTTAGGTAATGGGTAGAGATGCACAAAACAACTTGGTTAGGAATTGAACCCCGGTTATATACATGAACCCAACTTGGTTTCATAATTGGGGTGGACCAGACCCGAACCATAGGGTTGAATTTGGGTTGTAACCATATACTTTGAAACTGCTTTGAAACCGGTCAAACACCCGACTCCAACCAGTTAAAACCTGGTTTTAAACATGTCTAAGCCGCTCCCCCTCAAAAAAACTAGTGCCAATTGTCAACCCAACCTAGTTTGGCCAAAACCCAGTTTTGACTTTTGTTAACCCAACCTAATCCGGTTTCAACCCAAACCGATTAGGGCCACGGACCTTATTTGTGCACCTCTAATAATAGGTCAAGTAGGGTTCATGGCAATGTTTTTAATTCATCGTCATCGTCCTCGTCCTCGTCGTACTCATCGCCGTCGCCGTCGTCGTCGTCGTTAAATCCCACCAATAGCAAAGCTATGGTAGGGTCTGAGGAGGGTAAAGATGTAGGCAATCTTACCTCTACCCCATAAGAATAGAGAAGCTGCTTCCAATGAAACCCCCGGCTCGATAGTGGTTTTGCATCAAGCCTTGGACATAAAGCACATAACACTCAATCATCGGGAGCCCGGCGGATTGGTGCATGTACCCTTGTCTTTCGGCTATCAGCGTCACCACATGATACCTGATTAACCTTCCGCCACTTTTAACGCTATTTTCACGAAATTGGTAAAATAACGTCAAAATAAGTGCAATTTCACTTTTGCCCACCCAAGGGTCCACGCATATATACATTATATGCTCACACCGCAAGCGCGGCATAGTTTTTAATTCTTCATACGCTCCATTTCAAGTTGGGCTGACCCACAAGCACTTCTTTGTCCTTAATTGTTTTTAAATAGTTAATGTGTTAAAAATGTTTACTATATCTGTATTAGAAAAATGACTTTCTATACATTTTAAGAGAACTATTTAAAGAACAATTTCTGATATTTTTCGCTCTATTTAATTTATAAGGCTTTTAAGCTTTTATAAACTTTACCCAAAAATCAAACCATTTTATTTCGATAGCCTTTTGAAATTTACTTTATTAATATGAAACTAACAATCTAATTTCTATAAAAGCTACTGGAATCTACACCAAGAACCAAACAAATCAACATCAAATGTGATCCATCAAAAGATGATCCATCTTGGAAATGGTTGGAAAGATGGACATCGGTATCTTCTTCCCAACTTCGGGACCCACATGAACCGAAGGAAGTACAAGACAAAGTCATAGATTCTAAAAACCAGACTGAAAACATAGTTTCTGAACAAAAGTCTGATAATCTTTCTGACGAAAGTACACATTCTACTAATGGGCCTGGACTCGTGCCTGAGAAGCCCAACCCTCCTTTCAAAAGGGCTGCATTCATTGCTGCCCAGTCAAGATTCGAGGAGTTGACTTCTAACAAGTCGTTGACTTCCATCAATTCTTCAAATAAAAAACATGTGAGTGTGGATAAATGTCAAACTGTTGACCTTGTGGGACCACCGGTTTATGAAAGCTTAAAACTGGGTCATAGTCGAACTGGTGGGTCCGAATGTGGAACTGAGCTTTCGGTCACATCTATGCTCGACTCACCCGATCCATCCGAGGCTGGAAACATTGAATCCAACAAAGAATCTAAAGTCGATGAGTTGACTCACTCCGTTTCAAATCTATCAGAAACATACGACTACAACACATCTAATGAACACATTGAGCTGGAACCCGAAACAGGCCGTCAAATGAAATCATCAATGCATAAAGAATTCGAGTCCCCAGTAACACCGTCTAGCCGGATCTCAAACAACAAAAATGCTAAAAAGGTTCCAACAAAACCGAAAGCGTGGTCAAATAGTACAAAGTCAACTGTAAGTTCGAACCATGGGTCGGGTTTAAGAAACAGTTTGGACAATTTTCCTCGAGAGAGTAAACCCGCAAACCGAAGGAACTCGTTTGGGTCACAAAGTTCTGAACCGGTTGTTGATCAGGAGCCTCGGGATAGTTGCAGTAGTAGTTCTATACCGAGTTATATGTAAATTACTGAGTCTGCAAAGGCAAAAGCTTTGGTGAATAACTCACCGAGATCGAGTCCGGATGTGCACGGTAAAGAAGGTTATTTGAAAAAGAGACACTCGTTGCCCCGTTCGGTTAGTGGTAGACATGGTTCGCCTCGTGTCAGGCGGAGCCCACAACAGACCACCAAAGGAAATAATAATCCAGGTATTTTGTTTAATATGCTTTATTTATTGGCTAAATTGCATAAGCATGTATTCAGCTTTGGTCTAATTTATATAATGTAAGTGAGCTGAGCCGCTCGTGGGCTACTTGAGACCGGCTCAATAAAAGCTTGAATTGAGTCGATCTTAAGCGGACCATCTAAACTCTCTAATAAAAGCCTACAATAGTTTGCCACTTGTCACTCTCATATTAATCCTCACAATTTAAAACCAACTAAATCTACAAAAATCATGCATTACCTGTTATTATTTGTTAATTAATAACATTAAATAGTAAATACTAATTTGAAGGATGGAAATAAATGAATCAATATCAAAATTGTTTCAAACATTACTATATAGCGTCTGTCTCTTAATATGCATGATAAGTTTATTTTTTGTGTTTCGCTTAATTATTAAACATTATTTTTTTTCATTAATTGTCCGTGTAATACACGGGTCTCAAACTAGTATATATCTATATATATATAAATTTAGTTATTTTTAGTATGTAATACATAATAAATGTATCCTACATAGTAAAAGTAGTTATATATATAAGTATGATAAAAATAACTAAATATAATAGTTATATAGGGTTTGGATCCTTCAGAATTTCCAAATAATTTAAGATAAGACATGTAAGAGCTCTTAACAACCAATCACTTTATTTATTTGTTATATATATACTTTATATTATTTGAAGGTAGTCTAATAAATTGTTATATGTATTTTTGTGATTACATGTGTAGTAACCAATTTACATACATGAAATTACAAGTTTACATAGGGAATATCTCACTCATGCATATTTTTCTCAAATCGGGTCACTGAATCTTCAAATCGAGTCTCACCGATTTTTTTGTTTGTTAAGAAAGCAATGGAGGATAAGATGTGGGGGTCGGAATTTGCAAAATATGTAGTTATATTTTTAAAAAATTAAAAAACGTTAATTATATTAAAATTCAAAAATAAAAATAAAATTCACGTCGCCACTCAACGTCAACATAAAAAAAAAGATAAAAATATTTCCTATGTGAAACAAAAAATAAAAACGTTAAAAAAATATGTTAAAACCTTTAATTTAATAAAATATAAAAGTTAAGTAACCTAATTTGAACACTTTTTAAAGTTGAGTGACCTAATTGGAACACTTTTGAAACTTGGTTACTATTCTATGAAATTGCCCCCATAATAAATGATAAGACTATCGCCAAATATTCTTAAAAATATAAATTAAATGAATAAAAAGATTGGTTGTTAAGAGCTCTTAATATTTTTAAATTATTGGAAGTTCTGAAATGATTCTAATCCTAATTATAAGTAAAATAATTGAATAATTGATAAATAATAAACTAGCTGAGACTGAGATTGAGTTTGAGAAATCTCTCGCCAACTGAGCTTGAACTATAGGTATAGAGCTCGAGCTGGCTCGACTCGTTTACACTCCTAAGTGCCTTGATAAAAAAACCCGAAACTTTCAAATATTATGTCCAATATTTGAAAGTCAAAATGGCTAAACTTACTGGCACATCTACCTTGTCATAATTTTTGACATTTCTAATATGTGATTGGTTTATGCGGTTTTTACAGAGAGGAAATGGCAGAAGTAATGTAAAGAAAGCATCAACGAGTAGGACGTCTGTGCCAAATTTTATTTTTTGAGGGGTCTATAATCTATTCTGAGTGTTTGTAAACTAAAGCTGTGTGCCATTTTTGTATTGCTATTTTTTCTCCGTAAAGTTATGAATACTCTTTAAAATAAAAATTGTTGGACAATTTTAAAATGTTATATTCTCTTAGAATTCTTGTTAAGAGGTAACAATTTTATCTTATTTACGTGTAAAATACTTGTTATGTCGAAGTTAAATTGTCATTTAAAAGTGTTGTTTAAAATGTAAACTAACTTGTAGATCTTTGTTTCAATTTTTTAGTTTTTTTCTATAATTTAATAATGTAACCTTTTTTAAATGTACCAAAGTGTTTGTGGATGGGAACCCAAATCGAACATTTTCACTTGATGAATGGTTACATATCTTTAAGTACCTACTTATGGTCTTTTAGATTCTTGCTTCCCTTGTTTTTTGTTACAATATTCGATCGGAACAAACATTTTCAAGTTGATTTGCTTAATTTTAGCAACCGGCTTGACATAAAGTTATTTATATATGGTTTTATTCCTAATGTTACGTTTAGATTTTAGAGAGTAGATAGGGAAACTAAGAACAAGATTAACAAACTCATCGATATTTCATTCTCTTCGTGTTCGTCTATTTAACAAACTGTATTACAATGAAACTTTACAAATACAACCCTTGCACTTTCTAACGATTGACTGTATTTATCACGTTACACCATAGGGGTAAAATATTACTTAAAAGTTAAAACTAACACATCTTTTTCTAGGAGGTAAGCTGACGGGACGGTTGGATTGTGTTAGATAATGGGTTAAAGCAACAAAATCGGTTTGGTATAAAAGATTTAGGGGCTGTTTGGCAGATGCTGTACCAGTAAGAGGTCTGAATGGTTAAGAGTCTCTAAACCTGAACCAGTTAAGTCTGTTTGGTTGGACCTCTGAATAACTATGGAAAATGACTATTTTACCCCTTCTTATGTAAAGACACCTTCAAAATATCAAATATGAAGCAAAAAAATCACCATAGTATGAATTATGAAATAATTTATTATAAACAACATAAATGAAACATTTTTCTTTACAAATGTTATACATAAAAAAACAAATTATAAAGATACGTTAGAACCATAATAGCCGGTTATTTAACTATCCACTTTAGAATACAATCTATCACACACTTTCATATATAAAATAAAGGTTGGATCCGATGCCAAAGTCGCAAAGATTAGCTCCATTTGAACATGTAGCCATCGACATTTAAGAAGAATAATACAAAAATTTGACAATAAATCTTAACATAAGTTACCAAAGTAATACATAGCATCTCTGTTAAATCCATTTTAGTAAGAAATCCCATATCACCATGTGTAATACATATAGGAAAAATCCATTTTAAACGCAACATACCTTGTCATAGGGAGACTCATAGCCAAAGTGGATATCGGGAAACGAAAGCGTGCTACTAATGTAATTAATATGACATCAACACCTGCGTATACAACACGAAAAATATACATGAAGACTTAAAAGTTTGGTGTTCGTTTTAAGGTTTGACTACAACAGTATTATTGGGCGGATATTACTGGTGGGATGTGCATGTTTTCAATATTAGCCCGTTAGCAACACCTGAAAAAGATCAAAAAAGTAAAAAAAAAAGAACATTAAAAAAAAATGCAGCATGCCTGTTTAAAAATAAAAAGCAGTAGCAAAAAACATGTTCATACCAAAAAAAACACTAGGCAATTTTTTATTTTCCTGAAAGCTTGAAATCAGAACCCATTTTAACAAAAAAAACTCATATGGGTCTGATGGACCCACTCAGAGCCTCATGTCTGCTTCGGTAAGACATAGTGTTTGGTTAACTAGTTAGGGCATTTCCAATGATGAGTTTTTGTTAGGTTTTTGTTTGTTTTGAATCCTAGGTGGCTCCTAGGTGGAAGAGAGAGAGAGAAGACAGGGAGAGGAGAGAGAGAGTGAAAGAAGTTTGGAATTTCAATACACTTGTTAGAATGTATGTGAGAGGGTGAAGGAGAGAGAATGGGAGGAGAGAGAATGAGAGTAGGTGATTTTTTGTAGTTTGTATTTCAAAGCTCTCCAAACATTGGAGATGCTCTTAGCACTTCTAAATGATTCAGTGTAACATCTTACCCATTCAAGATTGAAACAAGTCTGAATGAAAAAATGGACCTAAATACCCACTCTCTCCACCACCGTTTCCTTCGTTCCTTCCTTCATTCTCCTCCATCGCTATTGCTACAACCGTTCACCATCACCATCACCGATGTGTTCAATCATCAACTAATCTCAGTCGCTGCTACAATCATTCTTTAATCTCGACCTTATCTCTCCCCTTGTGTGGTTCAATCGCATGTTACCCTAACACTGCATTCTCGGGTTTAAAATACAAGGAAAAGAGATGATAAGATAGGATAGAGGAAGAAAGGAAAAGAAATTATATACTTAAAAAGACATTCTCGAATTAATATAAAAGAAAAGAAAAGAAAAGAAAGTGTTTATTACATTCTTGAGTTAGATTGGAAGGAAAAGATAGGGAAAAAAAATTGTAAATTTACAATTATGTCCTCATAGCAATATGGAAAAAAGAATTAAGATAGGATAATTGGTAATATGGCAATGAGATATAAACTTTCCTTCACAATCCGGCCATATTTGGCAGGAAAGTTTTGAAGGAAAAAAGGCTTAACTTTTCATTTCATTCTCTTTCTTTTCTTTTAATAAAAAAACTCAAGAATAAAAAAAGAAAAAAATTTCTTATCTTTACTTTTCCAATCTCTTAAATAAAAAACTCAAGCATGCAGTGTAACCCTCTTCTGCTCTCTGCAAATTGGTTTTGCCCTATATCTTGTTTAACGACAACAAATCTGTTGCTGCTGTTAGTATAAGCTCCGTGTGTGCTGTAAATGAATTGTTTGCGGGTAGAGCAATATGGAAAGTAATGTCTGATTCCGTAAGTCAAAACATCTTCAAAGTGAGTTTCATAAATAAAGCCTTGAGATCTGTACATTGTAACTAGAATATTATAAATGATTTGTGTATAGTTTTATGGATGGTTTTTTTATACAACCTTACGTACATCAAGGTAATATATTGTAAATTTCAGTGTTTTGAAACATGTAAGTGAAATAAAAAATTGTGGTCAATCTAATACACAAGTTTGATGGTTTTACACCCTGAATGTATGATGTATCATAGTCTATAGAAATTAGATGTTTTCTTTTGAAATTAGGCCTTTTAAATAGTGTTCCTTGGGCGCACGACAGTTGCTCGATGAAATGCCGGTTGTTTTGTATGGTTAATGGTGTGTCGATATCCCTCTGTTTAAGATAAATCTTGCCTCTTGTTTGCTTTAGTCTGCTTTGCCTTTTTAGATTTAGAAAATGTAGTTCAAGTTGGAAACTAGTTAAGGTTATGCTTATATGGTATCCTCATCAATCGTCTTTTCTGTTACATGTTCATTTTGTGAAGAGTGTAACTATAATCAGTATGCTTATAGTATCTAATGTTCATTAATTTTTTCAGTGTAGACGAAGGTTAGCTGCTGATGATTACTCATTCCCGTTCCCAACATATGGATCATCAGTGTTGGAGCAGGTTCCTTCTCAAAATTGTGTTCTTGCAATATAGTTTGTTGAGTCCCGC